>NC_047628.2:6275834-6582978 GCF_009650485.2 Drosophila albomicans | reverse complement strand
AGTGACTGCTTATGATGTAATGTTTTCATAAGCTGCTCGACGTTGTCCTCTTCTGGGAGTCTGGTCTGGTAACTGCTGCTTTCATATTTATGCTACCAACTTTGGCAGCGCTCAAAAGAAGAAGTAGAAGTGGAAGTTGGTGGTGTCGAGGTCTCTTTGGCCATTGTTTTCGTTGTTTGAGAAGCGTTTGCTCTCCTTGCAGCTGACAGCTGCCTGCCAATAGTTGATTTTCACAATATACGTTTTCCACTTGATTTTCCCCTTGGTTGGCTCAAGTTTTGCTCGGAACTCACCAAACTGGCGTCGCTTCCTTTTCTAAGGAAAAACTCTTTTGCCTTCCAGCATTCCTTCTTCTCCCCCCGACCCCTAAAAAATATTCCGCCAAATTCTGTCTGAATTTCGGTTGAGTCCGTTCCTTGTCTCCTTGGCTGCTGCTTGTCTGCTTTGCTGCGCCAAAAATCAAACCAAATTTAATGTGTGCCAAAGTAACTGCATTTGCTTGATGGCGTATCCTTGGCAAGGAAGTCAGTGCAACCGTTAAGGCAATTATATCATTGATAGTATAAGTTCACAGACGTTTAAACTTTTGGCAGCTATTTAGTGCTCGCTATTTGCCGATTGTGTCGAAAATTTCGAAATTGCAGCTAGCAACATAGTTGAAATGCTCGAATTTAAGTCTTATTAGAAGTTTGCTTTTGAGAAGCCAATTGGGAATTTTTAAAGGGTTCAAAATTATAACTTTTATTAAAGTTTCTGAGTTTATTCTGAAAATTTTATTTCACCCATTAGTCTATTAAAAAATATAAACTGTTAATCCTTGTGATACATGTTAATAACATTGTTGCAAATATTTACCTTTACTTTAATAAATTAACTAACCAAATAAACATGTTTTGATTTTATTGACCCATTTCCATTTGTACACAACTATCAGTTATCTTATCGTAATTCAATTTCATTGTAATGAAATATGCTTCTTAAAGCGCGCCATATGCATGATATTACCCATGTGGCATCCCCAAAAATACTGACGTATATAGACACAGATATATATATGCCTGCCAATTGCTTTACTTTTGTCTTTCGTTCTTATTTTTAGCACATACACAACATCCTCGAAAAGTTGTGTGTAAATATTGATTACGCGCATATCACGTACGCTACTTGAGCGCTAAGATTTTCGCACTGGCCTCAAAGAATCGAAGTCAGTATCGTCGCTGTGCTTCCTCATGTGTGTGAGTGTGTAAGTGTATGTGTATGTGTGTGTGTGTCGTGTGGCACACGTCCTTGTGCTAGTTTCCAAGTTGCCTGGTGCCTCTGGTTGCCTTTTCGCTGACGATTGCCTTTTTGGCTGGCTGCTTGCCTGGAAATTGAAAGTCGCTCTGCCTCAAACGAACTGAGAGAGAGAGAGAGAGATTTAGGGCTGTGGGGTTGGCTTTGTCAGAAACAAAAAAAAAACAAAAAAAAAGAAGAAAAAACATTTAACGTAACATCGTAACTACGAGACACGTGCTCTAACCATCAATTGAGCCGTTGTTTGCCATTTATTTACCTAGACTGCCGCTGCCATGTGTTAAGTGCTAATTGGGTTAGCAGTACGCTTCCTCTTTCTTTCTTCCTCTCTTGCTCTCTACTTCGGCTACTTCTCTATCTTTTTGCTGCCTCCTTGTCTACTGTTGATTTGGCCAATAATTGGCACTACAATACAATGTGAATAGCTGCCAGTCTGGCTGGTGATTAATTTTTAAAATTACTTAATGGCTAATGCCGCTAATTATATCAGTGTGTATCCAACTCACCTCTGTTCTGGCCTCCATCGGCGAAGAAGCTTCCTTGTAATCGTATGAAAGTACTTCACAGTATGTACAAAGGCTCGACACAAGACCTGACTCTGTTGTTAAACATGGTTGGTATTTTTTTTTTTTTGTTGCTTGCCTGAGGATGGCTAATTAAAGTTTTAAGTGCTTACCCGAAACAACGGGGAGAGAGGAGAAAGAGAGAGAGAGAGAGAGAGAGAGTCAGGAGCTAACACGACAGCTGCCAGCTGTTTGGCCATTATTTTTACTGTTCAAGCACAAAAACTCGGCTCAGGCAAAGCACAGAATGTGTTTGCCTAACATTCCAACTAATTAGATTTTCTTTTCGTGAAGGCTTAAGTCTCTCTTAGGGGCTGTCAACATGCGATGATGATAGTTCCATATTAAATTCAATTTAAGCACAAACTTTAACAGCTATCGATTAGCGGAAATACGAAAAATATACGTTTTGATTTCGTTGATCTATTAAAGCTGATTACGAAGTTTTAATATATGTATTAAATAAATGATTCACAATTCTATTTCAGTATTTACCAATATAAAAACATAATTTAATATCGTCAAGTTTATATGATTATTATGAGATTATTTAAATTAATGTTAATAAGAAATCTTAATTATTTAAAATATTTATATATATAGCAATAGGATTACTTAAGTAAAGAAATAAATTATTATATAATATATATCATACCATAATGATTATAATATTATAGGAAAAAATTGAAATATCTTTATATATATTAAAAATTTACAAAAGGAGAAATGCTTTTTTTATTATGAATTGTTCGGAAAATAAACCTTTAATCAATATATTCATTTTCACGAGTTGACAGGCTTTAGACTAACGTATATATCAGACATTTAAAGAGCCCATTGCTGGAATATAATGCGATATCTATGTACGTACAGATTTACACCATAAAGTTGATGCAGTCGCATAAATTGTGAGTTAATTAACAACAAAATGTTCGCATAAATATAATGATAAACACATCGAGTTTATCAACAGTCATTAGGGGAGAAACAACTGAAAGACGAAAGCCAAAAGCCGAGAGATGATGATGACAAAATCCATGACCAAATTTAATGTCTCAGCCTCGACATGAATTTTAATGCCAAGCGGCATTTTACCCCCTTCTTCTCACAGTCTAAACAAATGTTTGCCAGCATAAACAGACAGTCTGACAGTGGAAAATGAAAAGAGATGGAGGCTGGCATAGAGGTTCAGACAGGGAAAGTGGCACTAAAAGCGAGAGAGAGAGAGCGAGAGAGAGAAGGAAGGAAAGCAAATGCAATGCATCTGCAACTGCAGCAAACGTTGCAGCGTTGCAACAGCTGCTGTGCTCTGCTTCGTTGTGTTGTGGCTGTCAGAGCCACCACCAAGGACCAACGGCTGTGTATCCTGGCGTTGTTATTGCTGTTGCTGGTGGTGGTTGCTGCTTTGGTCGACACTTTACACAGTGGGAAAGCCATAATCAGGACAAGTGTCCTGCTGCAGCAGCTGCAGTCGCAGTCGTAGTCGCATGTGCACGAAGCTGCATTATTATTATTATTTGTTGCATTTTGCATAAAACGCAAAGTCGGCCTGCCAAGCCAAGCCATGTCCTCAATGTGCAGGTGACATTACGGGCAGTCAGTGGAACCAAAGAGACAGAGAAAGAGATGACGATGGCGATGGGAATGTTGTTGAGACGGATGCCAGGAAATCTGCAGGCGTTGGGACTTAGCCTTGAGCAAAAGTTGAGCGCATGGCTCATGATTTATGCACGTGTTTAGTGTGAAAAATGTGCATTAAAAGCAAAACTCACCAAACTGGGCAGAGAGAGAGCGAAAGTGTTGCCAAGAGAATGTTTTACAGTGGAGAAGGAGCTGATGAAGGTGCCACAGGAGGTGGCAGGAGCTGTAACTAAAGAAGTCTCGCCAGGCGAGCAGGCAGGCACGCAGGCAGGAAGTGAAAGTGTGTTAGACGACGCGCATGTGTTGCTCCTCGTATTGAGGTCACTGGTCATTATCAAGATGTTGCAAAAGAAATGCCATAAAGTGTCCACCTCCATCTCCACCTCCTTCCACTTCTTCTTCTACTTTTTGTTGCTGTTGTGCACGCCTGTCGTCAGCAAGCCATTTGATATGCAAGGCAGATAAAGGGCAACGCGTATTCAACGCCTGGCCAAAAGCCAACAGACTGCCTACATGATTGGGAAAAAGAAAGGCAGAGGCAGAGAACGGTTTCCTAGATAGCAAGAGGCACGCTCCAAAGTTGTCTTAAAGCCAACAATAGTTTTAAGGCCAGTGTAACTGCCGATAAATAAAATTTTTGACTCACCACAGCTTCTGTTGCCTGATATTTCCTTTGGTCATCGATTAAATGTTTTGCTACTTTTAATGTTAATATTTTGAGAATACTTTAACAAGTTTTTCTTGATTTTTATTCTTATTACATTTCCGCTTTGCAATTTTTGCTTGAGTTTATTCATTTTCTTTTATTTTGGTCTAATCATCATTTGAACAAATTTAAGAGGGTTATTACTCCACGAATTCCATTTCACGCCTGGATCGCGTAATCCTTTCGCATTCTTATCATAAATTCCATTTAAATTACTGTAAAGTTATTAAGAGGATTAATAATCAATAGTCTTCAGTTTAAAACGGATAAAGTATTTACCACCAATAACAATTGTAAAACCACCAACCGGATTTGAAGCTTTGTCCACAATGTCCAGATCGTCATCATTATCACGATCTGAAGTCGAAAATTTCGAGTCCTTATGATTTTTCAAGTCATCGCCAGCATCACCAGAATAACTGCCAATGGATTTAATTTTATAAAACTCGTCCTCATTGCCTATGTAAAAATGATCATATCGAGCGTATCGTTCCTTGTCGTTAAAGTCTTTAAGGTAAATATACAACTCGTGCGTTTGCGATTTAGTTATTAGATGCAGTTTATCGAGTCCAATGAAAAATTCTCCACGCAGATCACCAAATCCTTCACGATAATCTGTCCAATTGCGATTAAAATCAACAGATCCATCCATACGTCTTTGAATCACAGTCCATCCAGCGCCAGCCAAACGCGAATCACATGGCACAGAAAACGCATCGATTCCAGGCACTTTTATCTCATAAATATCAGTTAATTTATTAATACAACTTGTGGCTAGACAATTCCCGAGTTTTATTTTATATTCCATTATTTTCTCGTTTAAATTGGAGAGAAGTTCGTCCTTGGCTGCAATAATGGTACTTTTCTCAAGACTTTCATTTTTAGATTTATCACAAAGTAGAATCTGTTGATCTTTATTTTTGATAGCCTCTTCGAATATTGCCACCTTCATTTTGAGATCCGCTATCTGTTTCTCATACTCTTTTAAAGTAATAGCTTGTTCCTGAATTTGTTTGTCCTTCACTTGTATATGAACTGTATGTTCTAAAACAGGTTGGACAATATTAAAACAATACCCGTAGCACTTTTCTTCGTTGTCCTTGATAATTGAATAGGTCTAAAGAAAAATAAATTGGAGTGACACTCGATAAAATGCAAAGGCACTTAAATAGTGAACTCACAATGTTTTTTACTTGACTGCTTTCCGTAGTGAAATCAAATTCGTTACTTGAATGTATAATCCCCGAATTAAATATAATAAGTAAAATTGTTGCAAATATTTTCATTTTGGATTACAATTTTGCGAACTTTAAACGCTCAGCTTTAATTAAAAACTGAATCCAGCTTATATTGGGTTTTCTGTCCGAGGTCCAATGCGATCACTTAACTAACGCTCGAGGCTCTTCATATACGTCGAATAATTTCCGAGTTCCCAGTATCAGTTATTTATTTCTATATATGCACATACGTATATACAACGGAATTTTTATATCAGTATATTTGGACCAGTTCACTTTGAAAGAAATGAAGTCTATTAAGTTGTTCAGTGACGAATTATGTATAACATACATAAAAGAAAGAAGGCTTCATATATATAGTAAAAGTTCTGAATCATCATCGTATTAAAATCATTAAATTGGAATTAGAAACCTCTAATTGTTAAAAGAGCATATAAATGAATGAATTTATGTAAAATAGGCTTTATTGTTATTATTTGAACATAGATGTGAACAGGTCGCATGCAGTCGTGGCAAATATTTTCGTATTCGTTTTATAAAAAAAAGGTCACTTTTCGTTTGTAATGAACAAGTTAGAGATTAATTTGTTAAAAAATTAAGGGGAAGTCCCATTCTTAGATTCCAGTTTATACAATTTACTGTGAACTGACGAATAAACACAAATGATTTCTGATCTTTTCAACTTGTGATGTAGTTAATTAAATGCTCTAAATAAAATTGTGCACGTTTTTTTTTAACGTAAATGGCTCATGGAAAAAAATGAATCCATACATTTGCCTTGAATTAGAATGTTCATGTTCAGAATTATATTCCGAGCAAAGTAAATCTAAATTTAATTTAAATATAATTTAAATTTGTATTACATTTTAAAATTTTTTAGGCCCAATAAACTTTAAAAAATGTAGACAGATACTTTCATTGTTATTTTGACAACCATTTCAATTAATTTTATTTTAAAATATAATGTTTAATATTCTATATAGTATGCACAATTAACAATATATACAATTTTTTCTGGTATGTTTGATATTATTAAAATTTGAAAAATATTATAAGACGAAATTTCAATGAATCATTCAAATAAACACTGATTACACAAATCAAGTATGAACTTTTGAACAACAATCAGCTTTTTGGCTCTGCCTGCTGTTGATAGTTTGAAAGTTTGTTGTTGCTCAAGTACTAAATTGTAATTTATTCGATAGTTAAAGTTTTGGTTTTAAATTAACATAAAAGTATGCTGGACTCAGGATTGAACAAATATGTGAGTGTTTAGCTTTTGGCACTTGATGCATTGCTCTTCGGTGACTTGTTAGAAGCTCTAAGATGTTTGTAGTCAGAATTGGTGGGTGAACTGGCCTCCTCTTTGGTGGCACGCATAATTCTTCTGTAAGAGTTGAAGTAGCCTGGTTTGCTGGTAAATGGCAAAATGGCAGCAGGCAGCTGGCAGTTTCTCAATGCTCTCACTCATTCACGCCCAAAAGTCGGCAATAAAATGGCAGTGGCAAAGAGCCATGCGGGCCACGCCCACACGAGCTGCCTTTCAATTTCAGTTTGGTACACATTTTTGCATTGCTCGCTCTGAGATGGCAATAAGAATTGAAATGGCATGGCATGAAAGCAGAAGGAGCGGAGCGGAGCGGAGCAGAAGGACGACTGCAACAACGACAGTCGGCAATTGTTTGCACTTGCTCTATATTTTCATTCTTTTTCTCACTCGCTCGCTCTCTGTCTTTTTTACTTCTTTCATTCTTTATTTTGTTGGTTTGCTCTTTTGTGCCTTGGGGAGGAGGCAAACTGCTGCAATTTGCGCGCCCAGCCTTTGTCCAAAAAACTGCAAAAAGGTGGCAGAAAAAGGGCAAAGTACACACACACACACTCACACACTTACAAGAAAATTGCAGAAAACACACCTATAGGTGGGATGGACTGCGCTTTGTAGCGCGTTTAGTGCAAATTTTCACTCTCGGTCCATGGTCATATATTACTATTTTCTCGCCTGGCCTTTAAACAAATTGCATAAACATTTGTTACCTGGCTAAAGCAGCTTTTATGCTGTTGTACACATATTTATTTGATACACCAACACACACATACACACTCTTCACTACCTTTGGCAAAGGGCAATGAGAGGGCAGGGAAAATTGCATTTTTATAGTCGCGCGCTGCTTTTACGTTCTTAAGTTCGTTTTATACCTGTTGTTTATTTATGGCCTTCTCTGTGCGCGACTTTTCCCACACCCCCTCCCACCATTTTCCTTTAGTCCATTGGCTTTGCCATCTTTGTTTTTCTGGCAGCTGTGTCGTCGTTTCGCTTTTAAACTTCTGTTTTCGTATTTTGCCTTTTTCACTTACGGTTTTTTTTTTTTTTTTGCTTTGGCGCAACAAATGAATATTTGAAAATGAACGATACGCTTTTAAGCCATATGCAATGTAACACATGAGACTTTATTTGGGCCTGGCATTGTGTGTTCTATGATTGGGCCAATATGAGTTGACACTTTGCATAGAACGTGATGTTTATAAACAATTCGCATGATTCTTGAAGCACAACCTGAAAAAGGAATATTACAGTCAGAACCAACAATTACAATTTTAATTGAAATATTAAATGATACTGAAGTATTAAAATTATGCTTTTTCTCTTTGCAGGTAAATGTTCTATTCAAAGTGGAGTTCACAACGTAACTAAGTGTCTTTTGGTGAATATAAGACTGAGTTGAAATAAAATGACTGTGCATAATTATATTTTCGCACAAGCTTAATGTTTATTATTGAATTTAAACCTTTACTATAGTTTTACTGCAAATATAAATCATCTTACATCTTAATGAAACAATTATTCATAAATATAGTGCCGCACGAATTATTTACTGTTTCCAAACAACATTCTGAACATAATATTTAAAGACTCCATTGAAGCTAAAGTTGTCAAGTAGAAGAGAGAAGGGTGAGGACGTCTGATCGATGCCCAAAAGCCATTCATTTAAAGGACATCATAATCAAGTCCCAAAAGACAAACTGGTGGGCAAACAGCAATCTGTCAGGGAATACATACAAGTAAAAATTATTTATTAATTACTCACACCCAGAACAGAGAATGCAGATGCTGTGCTGTGCTGTGCTGTGGCAATTAAATCAATATAAAGAGCTACAAAATGAATGCATAAATAATTGATTTAATTTCCATGTTCCACCACAAACTGGGAGGGTAAAAGTTATGGCTCAGGGTTTGGGGCTTGGGGGTTCAATAGTATGTTATTTATTTATATGTTGTATATGCAAAAAATGTGTTTAATTTTCAACATGTACACAGCACTCTAAAATACATGTTTTGCCTGCCATAAAAATGCTCCAAGCGTCTGTTACAAAATGTGTTTCAAGTGCCCACAATTGACACACAACGAGTCTGCGTCGCTTGTACGATAAACATATATATGTATATATATATACATATACATATGAATATGTCATAAATGTAGCTGTAATTTCCGAAATTGATTATAATAATTGAGCTGTGTTTAGTTGTCAACTCTACTTAGCAAGAAACCAACTGGAAAATCTTAGAGTAAAACTTGTTTCGTTCGTTGTCTGTCACTCATTTTAAACCAATGTATTCAGTAGAAAACTGCGAATATAAATTATAAATTTATGTGTTAAATTTCGTCGCGCCTTTGTCGCGCTGCCAGTGGCATCCATTTTGACATTATGAATTTATGCGCTATCTGGCATAAAAATAAAACATGTATGAAAGCTACTGTCGAGTGTGCTCGACTGTGAAATACCCCGATCAAAACAGTGCGGTAGTATTCGTAAAATACACCCAGTTAATATACCACAAAAATACTAAAATATATACCAAATGTTTCATTTGGGTATATCTATAAAGTAAAACTATAAATATACCAAATTAATACCAAATTAATACCGCAAAAATACTAGATTGTATATCAAACGCTATATTTTGGTATATTGGTATCATAGTACATTAAATATACCAGATTGTGAGCCAAAGCAGCTAAGATCCGATTACAGGAGATGATTTTTGGCATACAAAAATATATCTAAAATAACTTCTACAATTTTCCAAACTTAAGCAAATTTTCAGGATATATCATGTTAACGCTGATCAAGAATATATATACTTTATGGTGTCGTTGATGTGTTCTTCTGCCTATTATTAACATTTACTACAGTCAAAAAGTTATCATACCCTTCTACGCTTTTAATAAGGGGTATAAACATTGTGTACGCATATGCAAATATATATGTATATGTGTCTTGGTGTAAACGAACATAAATATGTCTCTATATGTGCATGGCATATTTTCAGTTATGCCCACAAAACAGCGAACTTACAAACCAACAACACAGCCTGTGACTGAAGAGTGATTTTGAGTATGGGATGCGAGAGTAAACTTCATGTGATCCAATGTGATATATACTCTCGTACTTTATACGTTCTACAGCCTGACAGTTGCTCCGTCTGTCGCTGGGTTGTTGTATCTGACAGTGCGTCACTCCAGCGTCGGCTTCGCATGGGTCTCTGCGGTCTGTCAGATGATGGCTCGTTCTCTTCATTTAGCTTTTGCTGGGAGGGGCGGGGCGATGGAATGGCAGAGCATATGAAACATGGACTCCCCGCTATTGTTTGCTTGACTGACACACATACACAATTTGACAATGCGTCCGCTCACAAGCGAATTCAAATGGTATCGCTGATACAGTGGGCTTTTCCTGTTTTGAAATTAACTCAGATTAAATGGAATGTATTTATTTACTCGCAACTGCGCTTTAAAATTATTTTCTTTATTTGAGATTTCTGCTTCTATTTTGGTCTAATCATCATTTGAACAAATTTAAGTGAGCTTTAACTCCAGTGATTCCATTTTACACCAGGTTTTTTCGATGTATTTGTATTCCTATCATATAAACCATTTAAATTACTGTAATTGAAAAGAGAAGAACAAATATTAGTTGCATTATAAAACGGATATAACCAAGTATTTACCACATTAAACAATCCTTGAACCACCAACCAGACTCGAAGCTTTGAGCACAATGTCCCGAATGTCCTCTTCGAATATTGTGACATTAATTTCAAGATCTGCTATCTGTTTCTCATATTCTTTAAGCTAAATGTCTAGTTTCTGAATTTGCTGATCTTTCTCTATTATGACTGTAAGTTATAAGACTGGTTGTATTATAATAAAAACATATAATAAGCAAAACTGCTGCAAATATTTTCATTTTGAATTACAATTTTGCAATCTTTAAGCACTCAAATTCCATTTAAAGCTGAATACATTCAGTCTCAAATGTTACTGTCTAAGCTCGAACGCCTTTGAAGAATTCTTATCAGTATACGAATAGAACCAGATGTTGGAGAATCGTCGACATTCTTAATATTTGCTGAGAGCTTCAGTCATTTATTGGAATAATTATAATAAAGTACAAACACATCAAAATCAGTGTTTTTTGTACTGTACATTCCGCTTGTTGACAACAATCGTATATACAAACCATTATTTTAGAGATTGGCCTCAAGTATTGTTGCTTAATATACTTAAAGAACAATGACCATAGTTTCAAAAATTGGACATAGTTGATGTTCATATTTTGTATGGATTTTTATGTGTATTTTATGCATACAACAATTACTAACATATTCCGTATATTTTAGTGGACAAACATTTTTCACTCTGTTAATAACCGAAGTGTTTTGTATTTTTCTGAAAGGATATCTCAAATTTTTAAATATTATTTGTTGTATATTTTTGTTTTGCTTAGTCAGAATTGTTGTATATTAAAATTTTCTTATATCGATTTCGGTCTAATCATCATTTGAACAAATTTGAGACTTTTTGTATGCCATGTTCTCCATTCGACAATAGCATCAAGTTCATCTTTATATATTCCATTTAAATTACTGCGAATAATAGAAATAGAAATGGTGAATTGATTCAAATATTTAACGTTATCTCTTATATTATATAATTACCACATATAACAACTTTCAAACCACCAACCGGATTTGTAGATGTGTCCGCAATGTCCTTTAGCGCCATCATTATCCCGATCTGCAGTCGAAAATTTCGAGTTCTTATGATGTTCCAAGGCATTGCCAGCATCACCAGAGTAACTGCCAATGGATTTAATTTTATAAAACTCGTCCTCATCTCCTATGTAAAAATTATCATATCGGGCATATCGCTCCTCGTCGTCAAAGTCCTTAAGGTAAATATACAACTCGTGCGTTTGCGATTTTGTTATTAGATGCAGTTTATCGAGTCCAATGAAAAATTCTCCACGCAGATCACCAAATCCTTTACGATAATCTGTCCAATTGCGATTAAAATCAACAGATCCATCCATACGTCTTTGAATCACAGTCCATCCAGAGCCAGCTAAACGCGAATCACATGGCACAGAAAATGCATCGATTCCAGGCACTTTTATCTCATAAATATCAGTCAATTTATTAATACAACTTGCGGCTCCACAATTCTCAAGTTTTATTTTGTATTCAGTAAGTTTTTCATTCGATTTGGAGAGCAGTTCATCCTTGGATGCTATAATGTTGTTTTTGTCAAGAGTTTCATTTTTACATTTATTTGAAAATAGAATCTGTTGGTCCAACTGAATGTCTTTAGTTCGAATGCTCTCTTCAAAGATTCCCAGTTTTGCTTTCAAATCTATAGTTTCGTTTTGAAACTTTTGAGAAACCAGAAGCTGTTGGTTTAGCTGAAGATCTTTATTTCTAATAGTCTCTTCGTATATTGCCAGTTTAATTTTGAGATTTGCTATTTGCTTTTCATATGCTGATAAGCTAACAGCTTGATTCTGAATTTGCTGGTCCTTCACTTGTATATGAACTGTATGTTCTAAGACTGGTTGTAATATATTAAAACAATATGCGTAGCATTTTTCTTCGTTGTCTGCGATAATTGCCCAAGTCTAAGTATATATTAATTTGAATGACTGTTAAACGATAAAATAAAAACACACTTAAAATGTGAACTCACAGTATTTTTCACTTCGTTGCTTTTCGTAGTGAGATCGTATTCGTTATTTGAATGTATATATCCCGAATTAAATATAATAATTAAAACTGTTAAAAATATTTTCATTTTGATTTACAAAGTTGCAAACTTGAAACGCTCAGATTCAATTTGAAACTGAATGCTGTCAAGCTTCATTTTTTCCGTCTAAGCTCGAACGCCTTTGAAGAATTGTTATCAGCATGCGAAAGAACCAAATGTTCGAGAATCGTCGACACTCTTAATATTTCCTAAATTGAAAGCTTGAGTCAACATACATAGTATATACATATGAGAATAATTATATTTTTATCAGTGTTTTTGTGCTGTTTAGCATTTATTCATGGCATTTCCATCATTATAGGAATAACTGTTAATGGATTTAATTTTATAAAACTCGTCTTATTATATCGGGCATATTGTTAAAGTCCTTACTTATTTTTAATTGTACATAAACATAAAACTCGTTTCAAAATACTTATTTTTATCAGCTTTTATACTCTCTACCCATAGGATAGGATAAAAAGCAAATAACAAACGTAATTTTGAAGGTAGTCTGACTTTTGGTGTATACAATAATAACTATAGTCGCTATGATTCCAGAAAAATTTGGTTGCGATAAGATATAAATTGTAGAAGTTATTTACCATAAGAAATACTACTTACTAGGAGTCTTATTTTGTTTGGTTGACAATCTGGTATGTTTTGCACTTTATGGTATATTTTGAATGTAGTTCTGCAGTAATATACCAAATAGAGCCTTTGGTATAATTAATTTAGTATATTTTCGCGTTTCGATAATCTCAGTCTCAAGCACTCTCGATTGTAACATAGCTTTCTTATTTGTTAACTATATATATATTGTTCAAATGTATGAAAGCTAAGCTTGGCAGCAGTGTATCGAAATAATTCTAGTCATAGCTCACACGATTGCTACAAATTTGGTGGCGATGCTATAATAAACTACAACAAAAGTCATGTACTGAAACTCTTTCGTTGAATTAACAGCTTGAGTCATATGCTTATAACATATAAGTGAAAAGCACAGAATGGAATTTGTATTTTATTATTTAAAGTTTAGTTTAGAATTATTACAATTTATGCTTCCAATTCATGTTACTTCTGGCATTTAGTTTTGAGCCACTGTACTGAACGCCATGTGACTTTCTTTATTTGCTTACTCGTCTCAAATGTCGAGACTAAAGCCAAGATGCTACCCAACAATTACATTTTGTGCACAATTTATTCATGTTTTTCAACCTTTCTTTTTGGGCATTAGACAGTAGACAGAGCAATGGCAATGATGATGAAGACGAACACGGAAGCTATTGTTTTGAATAGGGCGACGATGGCGCCATCTTTGAGTTGGGTTGGTGAGTCAGAGTCAGAATATCGCACATGTGTTGGGGCTGCTTCGGTTTGGCTTGACAACCACAGGCTCAGCTCCTGTGGCTTCCATTTTCATCATCATAAAGTCTGGTGAAAGGAAATCGATATGGGTAACTTAATCATGAAATGAAGTCGACGTCAAGTTGTCTTTCATTTTTGAATTGCAAGCAGGTTTCATACTCTAACTCATGAAATATTTGAACATTTTGGCAGTTGTATAAATTGATATCTATATATTTTTTTTCAATATTTATCATAATATTTAAATTTGTAATGCAAGCATTACTTACTCATATACATAGTGATTAGCTAGTGTATTTCAAATTCGACTTAGATATAGACATTTTAATCTCTTGTTGTTCTTGTTTTTGTTGTTGTCACGTCTTCATGTGGGCGCTGTTCGTGCGTTGCCAACTACTTTTGCACTTGGCTTTTGTTTACCTATGAGTAGTTCGGTATACGAAGTGGCCAAAAGTTTTTCCTTGCTTTTCTGTTTATTTTCATGTCTTAGTTGGCTTACTTTTTTGTTTTTTTAGCTATCCGCTTTGGCTTTGGCTTTGGCTCTAGCTTATGGATGCCTTCAAACACTCCCCCCAATCTCCCATCCCCATGGTTTCTTCTTTTTTCCCCTTCTCGGTTACCAATTTTGTTCATTTCCGTTGCGACTTCATTGGAACTTCGACTTACTCTACACATTTAGCTGGAATGCAGGTCAGTGCTGTGCAGTTTTATATTAATTTTGTAGCTGTCGGTTTTCCTTACCTTGCCTTTCTTTGGGTTCAACCGCCTGTGCTCGAGCTCTTTCACAAACTAAACAACAATTGTTGTATGTGCGTTTCTTTTTGTGTTTGTTGTAGTTGTCGTGTTATATTCAACAGCAATCCTGGCTTTGGTATTCTTAGCAGGTAGCTGCTACTCTTATGCCTTATTGTTTCATTATGCAAACAGTTTTTCAACTTGGCTTTAGCAACTCTGTCTGTGGCTTTTATTGACTCTTGCATAACAGACACTATCATGGTTATTCAAGACATTACAAAGTTGCAGACAAACTAAAACACAGAAGGTTGTAAAACAAGTAGAGATTAAAACAAATGATCTGTAAACATAAATTCATATTCGAGTATTCCCAGATAATATGAATTTTTTTCAAATTATTTATCATGTTTATTGTTCAAACTCTTTAGGCAAATGTTATTTGCATCTCATGTGTGGAAAATATGATTTTATTTTTAATGTCGTGCTATGACCCATATTGAACATCAAATTGTAAATATCCCAACCGAGCAAAATGTGTGTATGTCCTTCAATTATTTTAAACCAGCTCCGTGGCTGGAATTTTTGCTATTTTTTTATTTTGTAAATACATCCTTTACGAGGTAAAAAATATGTATGAATGGATTGACGTTGCGCGAGGTTGCAAAAAAAGAGCATAAAAACTATTTGTTTGAAATGTCCAAGTTCATTAAAAAAATATATGTCCATCAGAAATTAATGATAGAGCGCATTGACTGACAGACGCACCATTTTTATTTTAATGTATATAGTTTTTTAATTTATTTAACTTTGGTCCGAAACAAGAACCAAGTATCAAATTAGCAAAGTTTTGTAAATCGATTGTGCTCTTTAGACAGTGTGTAACGCAAAACTAATAACTGAAATAGTTGCATAAACGAATAAATTAACTTTTGCTATGCAGCTGTTGATACTTTTCGATTGCTATCACTGCATAGAAAAGCGAAGGGAGGAAGGGGCTTAGAGAATGGAAAACAGCGGAGAGAAATTTATATGTTTCTACATTTCGTATGCAGTTGACAACTCCATGTGGACGACAACAACAACAACAACAAAAACGATGACGACAACAGCACACACAACAATGTACCCAATGGGGATGACAACTTTTCTAATTTGCAGTCTGTCTGTTTTTCTGTCTAGGGTTGAATTTCGCTGTAAACTGCATTTTGAGTAGGTTTTATTCGTCAACAAGTTACTTTATTTGCGCACAATTTAAAGGTTGATACTGATATCAGTTCAGAAAATGATGCAATGTAACAAAAGTGTGACTGCAGTTATTATTTTACTGCTGTCATAAGTATTGGTAAATTGAGAGATTACTATGTAATACATTGTTTTCCATAGAAATAAGTTCACTCTCTTTATCTCCTTCTCTCTGGGTATCTGAGTCTGACATAATAAAAGTACTCAATTTTAATTACTTTCCATACTTGTGCAACAATTTCATGGCATACTTTTATGTGTTACTCATCGACCCAGTTATTGTGCATAACTACGCGTTGTTCAACACTGTTTTGCAGTAAGGCGAAGAGAGTCGAGAGAAGCATTATAAAAAATGCAACATTGCGCGCAATAGTTGGTAAAATAAACAAAACTTTCCGCCTGCCCTGGCATATTTGAAACTTTATTCATGTGCTTCGTTCTTGGCGCTCTGTCATTTTGTTGTTTATTTCTACAAAAAACAAAGTTTTTTTTTCTTTTTTTTTGTGTTGTGTTTTAGTTGTTTCTTGTTTGTGGGCTCCATGTTTACTGCTGAGTGAATATTTTAGTCATTTTTAATATTTTTCCTCTTGTTCAGTCTCGAATTTCCCCCAGTTTGCAGCATTTTTATGTTGCTTGTTCAATTGCAAGAATTTGCTATTTCTTGACGGGAGAAAAGCTGTAACTTCTTTTTAGCATAGTTTGCATGCCATCAGAGTCTGTGATTGAAAGGCATTTCGTGCTCCTTTTTTGTTTTCTGTTTTCTGTTTCTTGTTTTTTGTTTTGCAAGTGGGAGGAGTGATGTGATTTTCGGTCTGAGCATTTGTTGCATGTCACATTGTTGCCGCTCTTCTGGGGTGCTCTTAGTACTATTACAGCAGCAACTTGCTGTCGGCTGCAACATAGTTGTTGTAGTTGCTCTGATGCTTTTTGTTTGACTCGGCTTACAAATGTTGCAACGTGCAACTATTAAATAGTTTTGCAGCAGCTGCCACTTTCAAGTGGCTGAGGCTGCCACAAAAACTTTGTGCTTTGTGCCACTTAAATGTAACCTACAAATTTTGTCAGAGACCAAACAAAACTTTGCATTATCTTTGAGCGTTAACACAAAAGTCAATTGTTGTTCACATTGCCTGTAACCGAAAATCATGAAAAGTATTCTAAAGATTTTCGTTTGAATTCCCTTAATCTATGCCAATATTTTCTTCTTTTTCTCTACAATCTAAACAAGTTTAAAGACTGTTGTTTAGTTGATGGCTTGCAATAAATTGTTCTACTAATCCAGTTGAGTTAAACTAATACCTACAATTTAATACATTCTCCTCGCTTTATTAATTAATTTGAGAGCACAGAGAGACAGAGAATAAGAGGTTTCCCATTTGGGGATTACAATGGCACGCATTTATTGCTTATTAATTTGACTAACCGAATGCCAACTGTCTCTCATTGAAGCTTTGTTTTGACCCTTAGCTGGTTTGAGAAGGGAAAACCAATCAAATGTGTATTATTTGCAAAGCAGAGCGATGCCTAAGCCCATCACGGGTATCTCTACGTCATTAATAAATAATAAACAAGGCAAACATGCAGCCAGCATGTTTGCATCAAGTATCCGCTCCGTTGCCTTTGATCGATGATCTACTGATGAATGCTTTGAAACCTGTGAATGTTGTCATCCAACCATCCATTGTACAATTCACTCACTCAAATTAACAAACAACATAATTGTTTCTGTATTCAATGCTTGTTTGCACAGGTCTCAAGTAAATTTTGTTGTCTACCATTGCACTGATTAGATATGCTGTCGATTGTATTCGCATTCTGCAACTCATTAAAATTGAGTCTGGATATTCAAGAGCCTTTAACATTGTATAGAGTCGATACATGTCCTTAAAGTAAATCTAAATCAACTTTGCACCATTTTTATAGCCGCATATTTTGAACATAACATAACAATATATCATAAATATAAATTAGTATATTTTAGTATTTGTGATATATTTTAGGAATAATACCACACTGTTTAGCTTTTATTCAAAATGAGTAGCTTTCTTACTTTGAATTTAATTTCAAAAATCGATTGTAATATGATGTGATTTGATTTAGTTTCACCACAAATTCCTTATAAATTTGTTTGTTATGGCTATTTTCAATTTGTTGACGTGCCCTTTTTCCCCAGTTCCCCCAAAATAACTCAATCAATATTTTACTTTGGCACCAGCGGAAAAGTAGGAAGTGGGAAGATATTCAGCCAAATGCTAACTAGTCAAGCAATTAGTGCTGGTTACGTTTGGTTTGGGGATCCGTGTCCATAATTGTTACGCTCGCCCACATCCGGGGGCGAATGGACTCCCATTCACACCTCCGTTCCCGCTCCCTTCGACCATTCACTGTGTTCTCTATGCGCTCTCAGTGCCCAATTACTGCCACACCAGTTGTTTTTGTCTTTTGCGCTACTCTTGGCCCATTGTCTCGAAGTATTTTCTGTTCTCGTCCATCTTAAACGCCAACCATCTCTCTTCTTTTTTTGCACTGTGCTGTGTCCATTCTATTGGTCTTCTTCCATTGCAGCTCCATTGATTACGGAAATAGCGAAACGCTAAAATCAAACTAATCAGTTGAATGATTGGCGTTGGCCCAGCGACGTTAGCAACGTTAGCTGCGTTGACAGCGCGCACAATGGCCACATCGATCGTCCCATTCCATTTTCACTTCAGACTCCCCTCTCTCTCCCACATTTGTGTCAACTCCTCGCAAATGAAAATTGTCCCTTTTTCTGTGTGTTTGTGTATGGCAGTTTGTGTGTGTGTGTGTGGCAGTGTGTGCGTGAGCGCTCTCAGAGTTGCCATGAAACTTTTGCTACCTTTTCTTTTATGCTTTGCTATTCAGGCGCCATTGCCGTTGAGTTCCTTTGTGTCCACTGGCTGTTAACGAGTTTTTCCCGGAGCCTGACGCTCATTAAATGTGTGTAAACCGTCATTCGAAGCTGATGACGGGCTTCGTCCTCGACTGGTCGACATTTAAATTACTTTATAGCTGCCTTCATTTAGTTTATAATACATAGATTTGCTTGGACACTTCACTTCTCCTCTTTCTGCTGTGCTTTTCAACCCAAGTTATTCTATTTTATCTTTTGACCATTTTCATGTTTTATTTTTTTTTTTAAGTAGTCTTAACATTTTCTTGTTACTTTTAATTTGTTGCAATTTGAACTTGCTGCGGCGTTAATTATACCTCGTCTTGATTAGTAAGTTCTTATTCTTATTTCTCTTGCGGTTGTCCGCAAGTCTTTTGCCATTAAAGTGTGAACTGAATCTTCTATTCTGCTACTATTTTTGTTTAATAGTTGTCTTCTATAAAATTTCGTCAGTTGATTTAATAATAGTAATCTGCAAATTATTGTTTAATTTTGTGGCTTACATAATTAGTATTTTTTATGTATATAGGAATTTAAATATTTGTTATTGATTTTGTAAAAATTCAAATTATTTAGATCTTCTATGCGTATTATTAAAAACGGTTAAAATAATAATTTATAATTATTATTTATAAGTAGAACAAAGTTGATGGTGACACACAACAGACACATCAAAAACAAGACAAAGCCAACGAATATACAAAAAGTAACTGCTTTTAAACAACAAGGATGCTAATGCTAAATGTTAGTTTGCTGGCGGGGTTTTTCTGTTTGACGTTGTCTCGAACGCCCAAATGTAGGCAACATTTTTTGTTATTCCGTATCTCACACGGACATTTTGCATGGGTCACGCCCATAATCCATAAGTTAAACTCGTAGCTTAGACGTGTGTGTGTGTGTGTGACTGTATTTATGTGTGGCTAAGTGTGCGTGTGTGTATGTGTGTGTGTGTGTGCGGTCGCTAACTGGCTGTTTGAGCAGCTAAAGGCGGCATCCTCTCTGTGGTTTGCGCAGCCCGACAAATAAACAAAGTGCACGGCTGAAGGGAACTACCAACTACCGACAACCCAAAACCGAACCAGAAACCCAAATCACACGCTTCAGACTAAAGGGTTAAAGTGGCTTTAAATGCTGCTCAACACTGGAAAGCAGCTGGGATGGTACAACAAATTATTGGTAGCTGACCTGCGACTCCTGCGATGTCATTGGAGGCGTGTACTTTGTTAACAATTTATGATTATTTTTACTTATTTTGTGCGCCTTTTATTTTTTGTGTATTTGTATTTTTCTCTGTTCTTCCTTTCCCATTTTGGTTGCTAACACACTAATGCTGACCCGCATTCACAACGTACAATGGCAAAAACACAAAAAGGTTAAAAGGTCCTTTGGGCAGGGACTGGGCAAGGACTCTACTTATATACATGCATAAATATATACATATACAATATTTTGCATAAATAGAATTTTTGGTGTGTCGCATTCTCCAGACGCCGTTTGTCGGCTACTGATGATGTGCTAATCCTGACGCAACAAAATTACTCATACGCTACGTTGGTCAGGGTCACAAACTTGCCCACGAGACAGACAAAGAAGAGCGAAAGAGAAAGACATTCAGTGTTTGTGTGTGGGCGCCGCATTGACATAATCATTTCGATGGAATGTGTTTTTTATGATGACTCTGTTTGCAACATTTTACGATTGTTTGAGGTGCGTAGAAAACAATGTGGTTGAATATGAAATCAAATAAAAAAGGAATATCCAGAATGGAGGGTACTGGTGAAATGCATAATTATTACGCAATTATAATTTCTTCTTCTTCAAAGTAAATATCTATTCTTATACTGCAAGTATTTTATTTTCAGCATGTAGGAAAGTATGAAAGAAGATCAAGAAGCAAGTTAAAAGTTAGAGGAAAGTGTTTTGTTTAATTACTAAGCAAATGTAATCTAAATGTTTTCTAATTCAAAGTAAATATCTGTCCTTATTCCAAGTGGAATTGATTTACAATTATTTTTGTGTGTGCCTCAAAAAGGAAATATTTTTGCATCTGCTGTGTCAACTCCAAACTGCCCGCCAGCTGTTTGTGATTCGAAATCGTTTTGCATAAGTCCTCGTCGTTTGGTGAAATGTAATAAGAAGTTGAGAAAATAATTGACTTAGATATGAAATTTATATAAATTTCAAATTTGCAACATCACATCAAGACATGACACAAAAATTTAATTAATTTGTCCTTTAGACGAAGACAAATTTCAGCACTAATTTGACTCGTGTCCTCTCCTATCCTCATCCTGCTCTCTTCGGTCCATTGCCATGGCTTGGCTGTTGATTATGTCTAATAATTTTTGATTGCTGTCCAGCCATTTGGATGGCAGGAGAGAAATTCATTAAATATTGATTACAGATATGCCATACACACAAACACACACACGGTCCCAGTTAGGCCGATTATATAAACACATAACATAAACCCCTCGAGGTGGAAATGACAGAGTGGAAGTAGAGTCAGTCCATATCCTCGGTATCAATTTCGAACGCTTCCTGTTAATTGCAATTTAAGCTTTGGCATATCTAAAACTTTGCATCCATGTTGGCACATCCTTCGTTTGTTATCCTTGGCTATCCTTGGCATATTTGTTTTTGCAGTTTTCACACAGCTGCTGCAGTTACATATTGCCTTTGCTGCAGACCACTTTCGGGCTTTCGCTCAGTCTGCGAGCGTGTCAATTATTTGCTAAATAAATTCCATAAATTCCTGCTAAATGAAATGAAATGCTGTTATTTGCCTTGGATTTATCATTTACCAAATGCATAAACATTGCTCGGCAGTGGAATTTTGCATTTAGCATTTGATCTGGTCAATTCTGGCTTAGCCAAATGCTTCAGCTTCCAACTGCTGATAACCATTTCAAAGTAACATATTTGATGCGATTCGTTATTCATTGAATTTCTAATTGCTGCTCGGGGTGGCTGCTTGATGAATTATACGCAGAATAAAATGTTGAAACTTGCAAAATTATTATTTCAGACGTTCGTTTGTTGAACATTTGTATTGTTAATAACTTCTGTGCATAGTCATGCAAATTGAAAAATCTCGGTCAATAAACATAATGCGAGTTCGCCATTTCCCAACTAGCGAGACCCCAAAAAGCGTTGACAAAGCGAAAGCACACACACACACAATGAAAACCACACACACAGACACACAGTAGAAGGAATCGCGGCGAAGCAAGTTGCAACAACCGCTGCCTGCCATTTCCATTTCATTCGCTGTGCTATTTGGTCGGGATTGGGGTTTTGGGCTCTGTACGGGGAAAAGGGTCGCGAGGCTGTTTGCTGTTGATGTCGTTTGGTTTGCCAAAACGTCGCTTGCATACAAAGCACAACATAAATTCAATATAATAAACATGTGGAGACTGAAGCCCTGCCCCGCGCTTCTCTCTCTCTCCTTCGTGCAGGACCTTTAACAATTGCAATTGGCTAAACAATAACGTGGAAAAGCCTTTCTGCCTTCCAGTCTGCCATGCCCACCCATGATGACCCAGTTAAGAAACGCCCACTATACACAAAATGCTTGCTGCATGTTGCGGGTGGGGGGCAACATTTTCTTGGGTTATTTAGCTCATTGTAAGTTGGCGGATATTCTGATGGATGTGGCATTTGGCCATTTTCGTTGACTCGCTTTTGCTTCTACTTCTGCTTTTGCTTTAAACTTTACTCTACTCAAGTCGAGCGATTGTTCTTGTTGTTGTTGTTGTTGTTGTTGTTGTTGTTGTCGCACTGCCAAGTGAAATTGCTTGTAATGCATTACAAGGCAAAACTTTCCTCTTTCTCTGTACTGTGTTGCATGCTTTGGGGCGCCTTAGTCTGCTGCTAGCTGTTAGCTGCTTGTTCCCAGACTTCGGCCTTGGCTCAACTGTCTGTCTTGTGTCGCTTTACTTACTTTGCTCCGGCTTTGAACTCACCAACAGCCTCGTCGCCCAGTTGCCTGCAGTTCTCCCCTCGTGTCGGATTATTGGCTAGTTTATGCAACACAGCTTGCCCAGCTCCTCCACGTTTCTCCTCTCTCTCTCTCTCTCTCTATCCTTATGTCTGTGTGTGATGTCTGATGGCTTTGTGCCTTTTGGCGTTATCTCTCGATATACAGCCTGTTTGGGGCATGTGGTCAACTTTGTCTTGATTATTTGTGGGCAACTGGACAAAGTTTTTGCAACTTTCGATTACTTAATATGTTAATTATTTTTAGAGTCAGTCGATTGCACTTACATTTCTTCTTTAATTTGTTTGCACAAACAGTCAATACATATGTATATATTTGTTAAAAAATGCCAACTATTTTTAAGCAAGAACACCAGAGGTGCAACCTAATTACTTATCCACAAATGTTTTTAAAATGGCATAAACATAAGTGAAATTAATAATATTGGGCTACAATTTTAAAATACTCGCTGTCAATACTGGTACTCAACTAAGGGATAGTATATATATTAACAGTATAGAATACTATGAAAAGTATTTCTGGTTTTTTATAATTTGGTCACATTTTCAAATCATACTCGTCTTTTTAAACTGCGTATTGTTTTTGCGAACAAAAGATCAAATGTTTCTATACAACATTTGTAGTTTTCAAAAGATAGTTTTAAAACGAAGTTGTTCTTTTTTAATTGCCTTCAGCAATAATTTAATTTGATTGTTACTACGGCCTCTTTCGCAAATCGAAAAGCAAGGTAGAGTCTTTTAACAACAGTATTTATGAGTCCTGAAAATTTAGTTGGCTTGGAATGCAGTTCTACATCGATATACCAAATATAACCTTTGGCTGTTTTTAGTATTATTTCGGTATATTAATTTGGTATATTTTTAGAATATGGTTTTATTGAAACAGGGTAGCGGGTATCTCACACTTTCTTACATGCTTTGACACAATCTAGAAAGTCGTCCTTGGACGTAACATCATAGTAGCTCTTTTAAGGGACTCAAATCCGTTAAACTTCTCGTAGTAAATGCCTGAGAAGTTTAACCCATTGTATTTACCAGTCAAATGTCTATAAAAAATAAGTTTTTAACAACAGATTCAAGAGAGCGAACACGTTATTTCCTTACGATTTCGAACAACTATGATACCACCAGGCGGCTTTTTGACTCTCAGCACAATTGCCCTTGCTCCATGTATCATGATCCCGATCAAAGGTTGTAAATTTCTGGCGAAAATTATCACTGAGCGAGTCACCCGCAGTGCCGTGGGCTTCGCCTAACGTGTGAATTGCGTACTCTTCATCCTCGTCGCCAATCGCAAATTTCTCAAACGTCTCGTAAGCTTTGTTTCCCTCAAAATCTTCTAGAATCACTATCAACTCCTGGCTGAACTCCGCTGTCAGTGCGTGTATTTTATCCAATCCCAAAAAGAATTCGCCATCTAGGTCGCCGAATCCCTTTTTGTAGGTATTCCACTTTCGATAAAAGTCCACACTTCCATCCGTTCGTTTTAAAATTACAGTCCAATTACCTCCCTGAGTGGTTGCATCACAGAGCACTTTAAAAGGATGTTGAATGTGATTGGGAATTTGAATCTCGTAGATTCCACTATTTAACGAATGTGCTGTTGCTTCGGCACAACTGCGAGGGTGCGAGTGTGATACGATCTTTCGATACGGTTCCGTTCTGGGAAGAGGATGTGTTAAATTAAATGCATTTTTTATAGTCTTATAATTTACTTTAAGTCGTCTAACGGCGAGGGAAATGCATTAGCTTCATAGAACTCTGTCCTTCGCTTGGTGGCATCACAAAGAAGCGCAGAAATATTTAGAACAAATATAATTTGTATTATTTTTAACAACATTTTCGCGACAGTAACTCTACTAAAACCAGCACAAAACTGAACTAATTTCCATATACATATCTCAGTTTTATATCAAAGACAAACTGTTCTTATCTCTATACTAGCTGCCCAAATGATAATAATGCTGATAGCGTTTAAGACTCTGAAAATTAAGGGATCAATTGAAAAGTCCGAGAATTTTAAAAGAAGTCTTACGAAACTACTTACTTTTATTTATTCAATATCGAAACTGCAGATAACTATGTATTTAACTGTTTAATGTTGTCGGCTACAGCAAACAAGTGTTGTACAGTTTACAGTGTATATACCAAACATTGTGTTCGATAAATTCATATTGAGTACAAAATATATCAAATTGCAGCTTAGACCAGACGGCAACACAGATTTTTTGGCATCTAAAATTATTACTTATGGAAATATCTTTTACACTTCTATCTGATCTATTTATATGATCTCAACAACGTTTTCAGAAATCATAAAGACTGTACAAACAAAATGTTTACTCTAGTTTTCAATTACAAGTGAAGGTTCTAGTTTGTTTATTTTACGGCGGCAGAGTTACAATTACAGCTGATGAAAAAGGGTAGTAATATATAAAATGAATGTTTCTTTAAGTCGCAATGGCAAATAAAATACATATCAATTAAGATTAATGTGTTTAAAAGGCGCCAAAACCAGTGAAAATAATATTTCATTAACATTTCGTGTTTCTATTAATTTATTTATTATCAGAAACCATTTCAAGCTGTAATTCTTGAAACTTTACAAAAAAATAGCAACAACTTTGAAGTTCCGAGTGCTTCAACTCGTTTTTAAATAACATTCAGTATTTTTTGCTTTATCGATAAGTTTTTCATTAACACATCTGTTACACTCAAATTACCAGTTTGCCTCATTAGGGCTACTGCTGTTTTCCTCCTATTTTTTTAGATCTACAATTTCCTCTTAATTTAGGAAAAGTTGTGTGAACTGCTGCTGTGACTCGTGTCAGTTGTTAATAAATTGAGGCAGCTTGGCGCTTAGAGAAGGAGTTTGCTTCAGCTATGTTTATGCAAATTGACAGGCAAACGCCTAATGGCAAAATGCTCTTAACCAGCCGCCCACCAATCGCGCACAGTCTGTTGCACAGGAAATTTACAGACAGCCGTGTCTAATTCGGATGCTGCCACATCGTGCCACACACTCACACATGTACACACACACACATACAAAAACCTACACGCTGCTTTTCCATCAGGCCAAACCCAATTTCCAATTTCACACACTCAACGCCCCCCACGCACGCAACACTTGAGCAGCTTATTAACTAAAGCAAAGGCTAACCGAAAAATGCTTTTAAATGTTGAGGCATACGTGATGTGCGATGTGCGACGGGCGATGTGCTGTGGAGAGCATCGCAAAATATTACGCATACGCCCCGTGCGGTGAGCGTAAGCGTGAGTTGCGTCTCATTACTCATACGTCGCATAATCCGCTGATTGCTGTGCTCATTTTTTATGCACTTTGGCAAAGTTTCCCGAATATATCCCCACACACGATGGGCTGATATATAATTTTGTTATCACAAAATTTGATGTGGTAACCGGCAAAAAAACATTGCGCTAACTGCATGACTTTCAGTTCTATGTTGCTATGTGGAGCACATTATCGAAATGAGTTTTTGGCTGAAACAGCAGTCAGAATAACAAGCATAAACAAGTCTCAAACACTGTCGGGGTGCCACTCGAAGGTGACCCTCGCTCCACTTGCCATAAATAGTAACCAAATGCGACCAACAGAGCAGAAATATGTTGGCTGACAAGTGCACAGCCACAGGCACTGGGCAGGACAGGACGGAGATGGAGTTGGACAGTGGCTAGCGATGTGCATGAGCATAAGTCGATTTGTAGTAGACCCAGCAAAGGATTACACATAGTCCTCGTAAATTCCGGCTTTAATTCCAATGTGGTCAACAAAAAAAAAAACAAACTTTAATTCATTTAACAACAGTTTTCCATATTTTATTTTGTTTCGCCAGCCAACAAACTGCATCCACACATGCGGCTTTAAAGCCTTTATTGTTTTTATTTTTTCATTTAAGCTGATTTACTTTTCACGGTAATTGCATGTTTATGCATTTGTTTGTTTTTACTCGCAGTGTATTCATGATTGTCTGAATGCTATTTATGTATCATGATTGAACCATTCATTATTTATGTATATACGGAACAGTTTCGCTCATGAGTAATTATAGTAAGGCATTGAAATTGGCAAACATATTAATAACGTGGCCAATCAAAAAAAAAATTAAAGTTTTCCATCCATAAATTTGAAAAAATACCAATTACAAAATAGCTTAATTAAAATACAAAAATAGGGCATTGTATTCAGAATAGTTTTGACTTGATCTCGTAATTTTCAGAAATTAAAATTAAATGGAGTTTTAATATTGTGTTAATTGAATTTCTATTTCAATTTCAACTGTTAACTGTTATTTAACTATGTCTACGCAGAAAGCTTTCCATTCATTTATTCTATAAAATTAAAATATAAAACAATCTCTTTGTATTATATTATACTGAATAATATGGTTTAAACTATTATCTGCTTACAATCTATAGCCATGGATTGAAATTGATAAATATATTAATATCGAAGACAACTAAAGTGTAGAACTATTTAAAAAAAAAGTCTCTTAAGATCTGGATGATGAAAGCGCTACCAAAACATAATCGCTTCAGCTTGTTCTAATTATTTGTAGACATTTAAAAATAACGCTCTAATTAATTAATTTAAAGGTTTAGCTGAACGTAACTACTAACGCTAAGCCTCAAGGTTTTAAATTGTGCTGCCGAGCAGCTACTGTCACTTGGCAGAGCAGCTTAGGCGTTTTGCTGTGGGGGTTATGTATGTTTAAGCTGCGTACAAATTGGGTGGCTAAAAGCGACCTAAACATTCCATACATGGAGAAGAGATTAGCTCAGAGCGAAGCACATCGCATGTGGGGCTATTTGATGTTGCATTAGTTGAGTGGCTAGGGGAATGACGTGGAGTGGAGGGGACTAGAGGGAAGGGAAGGGAAAGGGGAGGTAATCTCTGTCTTCCGTTCGCCATTCAAGTCTGTTGGCCCTGTTGGACTATCAAAAACGAGTTGGGACCACGCCCACAACAAACAGGCGGACAACAACAGCAATATCAGCAGTAGCAGCAGCTGCTAATGTGCCTTTGTCTTTGGCTTTGTGTTAAGAATAGGAAGACTGCAAGTGTTTAAGTGTGTGTGTGTGCCAAATGTATGTGCGCCCCTGTATATGCAATGGTTTTGCTGTTGTAATTGCTGCTATTACAGCTGCCTGTTTGTTTGTTTGTTTGCTTGTATTGTTGCTTCTGTTGCTGTTGCCTTTAAGCTAAAGACTTAATGCGCTTTGGCTGGCCAAAAGAGCGAGAGAGAGAGAGAGAGTGAGAGAGCTGACTGCATTTGGCTGTGTTGAGCAACGTACCATATTCATCATCCTCTCAACAAAAATTATGCACAAAAAGCGAAAATAAAAGTTAAATCAGTGCAAGTATATGATGAGGTTGAAAGGATGGCTGCGAAAGTGGAAAAATGTGTACAAAAACGCACACAACACCCACACAAATATAAACACTCCCACATATGCTCCCACACATACATACATATATATATACATATATTTATGTACGTGTGTATAAAGTCTTTGTCAGTTGCTTTACTTCTTTGGTCCTTGGTGACTTTGCAATTTGCTTGCTTTTCGCTTTTCAAGAGGTTTTTCAAATTATGCACTCCACTTACACACACACACACACACACACACACATGCAGCCATATCCTCTTGTTACCTTGTACTGTGAACGTATACTCTGTGTGTGTGTGTTTTTATTGTGACTGTGAACTTTTCATGCAGCACTCTGAAGTGCAAACAATGTCAACATGTAATTTTGTCGCACACAATTTTCTAGTTTAGTGCAAGGACATATTAAAAATTGAAAATCCTCTAACAAAATTTGGCTAAAAGCGGGTTTTTTCTTTCAAAAATCATCATGCTGTTGCTCTTTGCACTTCAAAGTTTAAATTATTTTTCTTAAATATATATAATATTTTAATTGCAGTATTTTCTTTGAAATGTGTTTTGCATTTACCAGTTAGTAACAATAAAATTGCATTTCGTAAACTTTGCTTATATTTAATATTTATAATTTTTAATCTTTAAGATTTTGATATTTATCTTGTTTTTATTTTTCTTCGTCAATTTAAATATTTGAAGAAAATCAAGAAGAAATTGTTTTTCGAAAAAGTTTGTAATAAATCACAGATTGTCCGTGCTCTGTATTTATTTAAAAGTTTTCACTTTGCTTTAATGCCGCACCTCAATCGTTCCACAAAAAAAGTACTCCAATTATTGGGCACGTGCGTAAGGTCGGCAGTCCCATCAATTTACATGTAAATCGCCTCAAGTTGAGGAGAAATAAAAAACATGAAAATAATATAAGATTGCAGAGCGAGAACGGGAACGAGAGCGCAGCAATCAATTCATTCATTTTCATTGAACGAAGCGCCCCCAGAACGCAGGAACGCTAAACTTTGGGGGAAATATTTCAACTGATTGGGTGTTTTCCATAGTCGAAAAATTCAAAGAATACATAAAAAATACAACAAGGAAAAGTTAAGACTCTGCCGAGTTGAAGCAGCGGCAAAGCGAAATCGAAAATAAACCGCAATTCAAATGAAAGAATAAAATGAAAAGCGCACACGCAATGCGCAAGGAAGGGAAAGTAAATTATAAGCCAATGCCAAAGCTGAAATGATTTTTAATGAAAGGCAAAAGAGAAGAAATTCTCAAAAAAAATTCTGGCAATTGCGTTTCTGCAATCATTCCACAGCATTTATGCATTTGGAAAGCAATATTTATATTCAATTTGCTGGTGTTGTTTTTTTTTTTTTTTTTTTTTTTTATTTTATTTTTTTGGTTATTTCTGCTGCTATTTTGTTGGCGGAGGGTTCGTGTGGTTTATTTTTTGTTTTACTTTTTGGAAGTGCTTAAACTTTTACTTTACGCTGATAAAATGATTGCAGTGCTACGTGATTTATTGCACTTTTCTTGGATTTTATTTGACAACCTTTCGTGCGGTTTCCTGCACAGCTGCTCCACGATGCTGCTGACTTCAGTTCCTCGACCATTTTGTTGGTAGTTTAAGTTACGGACCAGAGATGTCCTGTATTTCCGTTTGGGGCCTGTCAGCTGCCCCAGCAAACATCTTATATGGTTCTACGAAAAATGAAGAAAAATACATTTTCATGGAAACTTTTCAGAAACTTAAACATTGCACGCAAATGTACTGAATGACCTTAAAGCATATTGTGCGTCGGTATTTTCTTTGAAATCTGCATTGCAGATTGGCTTGGGTCTGGGATTTATGTAGTTCAAAAAGCATTTGTTAGTTACAGTTACCGACATAAAATGAACTGACATTTAGCTTGCTGGTGCAATGTATTTCATATGGTATTTTTATACCCGCTGCCAATAGAGTAGAGGGGTATTATAGCTTTGTGCCTCTAGGATATTTTTGCAATACTTAGAATAATAACTAATTACTTATATTTAAAATTTAGTATTATATCATAATAACAAATATAACATTTAGTTTTTTTTTAGTATCTCGGTATATTGATTCGGTATATTTTAAGTATTTGTGTGGTATATAAATTTATCATATTTTAAAATTAACACCGCGCTGTTTTGTTTATAAAATGGAGAGCGAGTATCTCGCAGCCGAGCACACCTGTCTTTCTAACTTTCTTACTTGTTTTGCATTTGCAACTGTATTAAGTTGCAAAATTTACTTAGATGCATATTTTTCTTGCTTAAGAGCCACACAACAAAATTAATGACTCAATGTAAAGCCTATTTTCGAGAACTATTTAGGCCAATGAAAATTAAACTTGTGCAAATTGGAATACGCTTTACAACCATTTATTGCTCTGATTCTAGATCTAGAGAATACATTGCTGTAGAAATTATAAGCGTATTAGAAACACATCAAAAGTTGAACGACAGCAAACAGTTTATATATTGGCAAAGAGAAGGGAATAACCTAACATAAAATCCCAAAGAATCTCAATTCCAATGCCCGCCCGCATCATCTATCAACGTCAAGCTTAACTAGAAAAAGCGAGTCTCAATGCAGTCGACCGGAGGACTGAGGGTTCGGAAAGTCTTATCTAAAAACGTGGCGCTGTGGAAAACTGCAGTGCCATAAGAGGCAGAAGCAATCTCATAGAGAAATCAGACATCCAAGAAGCGAGAGAGAGAGAGAGACAGAGCAACTGACAGACTTAAGCCTATCAATCAAAATGAGCATATAACCACCCAAAACGCTGACCAAAAGCTTAAAATATTCAACTTGAGCGCATTTAAGCCCATTTTGTGCGAGCTACTGCAACCAAATTGAATCATCATTGAGTGTGTGTAGTGGAAAGAGAGTGAAAAAGAGAGAGAGGGGACTTTCGAGTGTATGACACATGCAGTTAAAAATGAATAAACGCCGAAGCGTGGGGAGAAGAAGGTTTCGCAATGCGTTGCTGGGTTCTTCCTCGGCTGATGGCATTAAACGCTCGTTTGGCTGACACAAAACGACGTGGATCGATGCGATGCGAGCAAAGACACTGACAATTTTTGGGTTAATGGAATTTAAGTGAGGTTGGACACACACAAAACTGAAATTGTGCTTTTCCCCCTCGTGTTATTTTGTTTTTTGTGGGTGGCCACAACTGATTGAACATTTTTCAATCAAGTGTTCAGCAGCCGGTGCCCAAAGCGACTAATTTTAGCTGAGAAAGACGGGAGTGCAATGTGCGACTAGTTTTTATTTTCCGTTTCTAGAAGTATTCGCAATGCGCTACAAGAAGACAAACTGGTTTCTTTATAACAATTTCTCTCTATCGCTATCGATGAGGAAAAACCAGGCGAAACGACAAACAAAAATGAAAATGAGAGACATAAAAGTGAGAGAGTGAGAGAGAGCGTCGCTGCGGCACATGTAGCAAAAAGAAAAGTTGTTTGCTGTAAAAGTCGGGCAATTGTCGGGGGCTATTGTTTTTCATTTTCTTGGCCCAATGTTGGTCAAACGCTTTGCCATATTCAATTCTTATTTCTTTTTTTCCTTGCACTTTGCCAGCTTGCAACAGTAAATAGCGAAAGTCGTTTTCAGCTCGTTTCTTATGTGGGCCAAATGTGCAGCTGGGCCAGGCCAGACCAGGCCAGGCCGATTCGCTGAGGAAATAAGCAACAGGCCCACAGCTGTGATAAGATATTTGTTTTCAGTTGTCGCAATAAAACAGTATTGAGAAATGGTTCGATTTTTGGCACTTGCTTTGGGTCACCAATTTCTGCTATCAATTCTATTTTCTTTTGGTTAAAGTGAAGTATAAAGTGCATGAAATATATATTTAAACATCGTTTCATATGCATAATATATCACTTTACAGTCAGCTAAAAGACTTTTCCTCTTTTCGCCTTATTCTGTTCATTGTGTCTCTTAAAACGTCTGTTATTATTGCCTATTATTCTTAGCATCCTTTCATTCGAGACTTTATCCCTTTATTATGCTTTTATTTTAGCCTTCGTTGTCTTTTATTTCCTGCGGCTGAGTTTACTTTAACCACTCAACTGAGCTGAAGCTTGTTCACCTTTTTAACTTATTCTGTGCAATCTCTCCATGGGCTTTTAGTCTTTGTTTAATCCGTCCCTACGAGTGTATCTATTCATACTTGGGTAAGGTAATATACATATACATATAGACATATACTAATGTGGATATATATGTGCATATATAAAACTATGTATACTATATAGAAGGGCTTTCTATGTCGCTCCTAGTATTTGCCATCTTTTTTTTGGTTACTTTTTGTCCACTTTCTAGGTCAACTGCTAAAGTGACCTCGGTTTGCTTTGCTCCCCAGCGGAGTGACCCGCACCAATCATCCTGTGAACTAGAGTCCTGGTAGTGCATAGTAAAAACGAAAAAGCTAACAAAAAAAAAAAAAAAAAAACAAAAAACTTTGTAATGTTTGCTTGAGCATTCAGTTTAATTACCCCTTTTAAAACCTTTTGCAGTTTGTTTTAACATTTTGCACATTTCACGTTTTTCCTCCAGTATAATTTTCCACCATTTCTTCACGCAGAGTGTGGAGCCCTCATTTCTCACGCTTTTTGCGTATTTTTCATTATTTTGGCGCATTTTAAGTAATTAAAATTCCTCACTCATGGCAAATACATGTCTCCTTTCCACAGAATTCTCTTGGTTTTTCTGTTTTTTGTTTTTCTGTTTTTTTGTTTCGCAGACAGGCTGTGTATCTATAATTGCGAGTGTTTCTGTATCTGCAGCTGTAGTTGTAGTTGTAGTTGTATCTGTATCTGCGGCTGTATTTTATGTGTATGTATCTGTGTAGACCGCAACCATTCTGACTTTATTTTCATTTAACTATCGATTTTTGTGGTTTTTTGAACGCAATTAACCTTCCGCTCTTCCTTTTGCTCTTAGTTTTCATTTCAGTTTGAATATTCCGAAACTTTTTGGCTTGATGAGCCATTTGTAGTTGCTGTTGTTGCTGTTGATGCTGCTTTTTCCTTTGATGAGTTTTCCTATAGGTCTTTTCTGGTTTTTGCTCGCTCTGCTGCTGCTGTCGTCGCTAAGTTTCGCCAGCTGCTGGTTTTGTGTCAATTTTTCATCTGTATTTACTTTGCTAATCCTTGCTGATAATTTGATGTGGTTGTGTCTGGTCGAGCCATGCTTGTATTGTTGGGAATTTGTAAATATTTGTGGCATTAGGATTACTTTTGTGGAGTTCGTTTTACTTGCTATTTTACAGTACATTTGTGGCAACATAAAGTCGACGGCATTTCATTAAATAGAAATCATTTCTCATTTAATTGATTTGCCATTAATTTGCAATGGACACTTTTCAAATGGAATTAAGTCAGTAGACTTGTGCGAAACTAAATGTAGGTTTGTCTTAAATTAAACTCAATTTGCTTGTTTGCTTATTCCAAGTCAATATTTATCAATTAAATGCATAACTTTCGAGCAAACCGATGCACGTCAATTATACAATTTAATTATATTAATTAAATGGCAATCTTTTTTTTTTAAGAAATATTTTTCAATATGTTTTGATGCATTGAAAGCCAAAGGTAATTTGCCAGCCATTTTCATGGCACTTATATGTATATGCACTATGCAATAGTACATCATCGGGCTATAGGATATCCGATTGGTCCATAAAAACCACAAAACAAACATCCGTACTGAACGATAAATCTTCGAAAACCAATTCCACAATCCAACTCAAATCGGCTAGCCGCAATTTCAAATTAATTGAAGGCCGGAAATTGAAACGCAACGTCAACGGACGGATGCTCCACTTCATGCCCTCACTGCAGAACTGGCTCCCCTCCACTCCCCAACCCTCCTTTTGTCATGGTTTCTCAAATTAAAAATACACGACAAACGCAAGGGGAACGCAGGCAGGCGCAACATTGACCGGATCACAAACAGTAAACAGCAACATCTAGAACAACGTTGCTGCATTTCATTGCCATTTGAGTTGTTGCATTTACGAATGAAACTTTTAACGTTTCATACTGGGATTTAATGGCCACAAAAGTGGGCCCAATCTTGAAGTGACCCTCGCTGCGGCCCTGGGCGAGGTGCCTGCAATGCATTTCCTTGTAATGCATTTACTTTTGCAGTTGTGCTCAGTGTCGCCCAGCATCAAGTAAGCAGGCAAGCAAGCACTCTTCGTGTGTGGGCGTGCCCTGTCGAACTTCAAGTGCAAGTGTGTAAAAGTGTAAAAGTGGCAAAGTTGGAGGAGTTTTCCCTGGCACAAACATATTTATTTTGGCAGATGGACTGGAAACCAGAAACGAGAAATGGCAACACGAGCGATCAACTTGCACAGAACATTTCTGCTTTGCCAGCAACTTGTGCAACATTTTTAATGCATTTACCTCCCTCCTCCCCCTTCACATCACATATACAGAGACACGCACACAGATAAATGCATAAATGCATTACTTGTGTGAATTTTGGTTCTCCCTGTGGGTTGTTGCTGTTGCCTTTCTTGGCTTAAGTGTGGGCGTGCCCCCGATTGCCTAATGGAGTGTTCTGTGCAAGCAATAAGAGACTCTCAGGCAACAGCAACCACAACATCATCTAACAGCAGCTCAAGCAATATGGTGCATGACAAATCAAGGCAGACATTATTTGATTATCTAAGATCTAGTCTGGCATACTTAAAATCAGAATTATGCGTATTAATAACGATGACTTAATTTGGGCTGCTTTAGAAATCACGTGATTGCAGGCATTCGATTAATTAGTGAAAATGCATATCAACAGTAATTATGTTGTTCATGTTATTTAACAGCATTATTTACTCTAATAACAACAATTAGAGCGAGCAAATTGTAGAAAGAAATTAAAAACTAGAGAATATAGAGTTTGAAATAAAATGGGAATACAAATATAAAATAAAGATAACTAAATAGAATAGAATATAACTAAAATAGAATATAAATATAAAAGAAAGTTAGTATTTAACTTTACATGTAATATTTTGATAGTATATTTCTGCTATCTCATATATATATTTTTCTATCGTATCTTACTAACGACTTTAATATTGTTTCTATCTTTTGCAGGCCGTGAGCGACTCAACGAATACATATCCCACTATGAAACACTCAACTATGATCATGAGCACGTTAGAGCTAGTCACAATAGAGCGCGACGATCGGTGACCAAAGATCATTTTGTACATTTAAAGTTTGCAGCACATGGAAGAGACTTCCATCTTAGATTAAAACGTGATTTAAATACATTTAGTGATAAGTTAGACGTGAGTATTAACTAAATTTGATATACTATCTACATCATATAAACATTTTATATTTTGCATTTGCAGTTTTATGATAGCAACGGCCCTATTGATGTGTCCACTGATCACATCTATGAGGGCGATGTGATAGGGGATCGTAATAGTTATGTATTTGGTTCCATACACAATGGGGTATTCGAGGGTAAAATTATAACGGAACGTGATGCCTATTATGTTGAACATGCCAAACATTATTTTCCCACAAATCGCACGACGACCACCGCAAGCGCAACCGCAACCGCAACAACATCGTCCTCGACGACAACGGGGTCGACAACTCAAAGAAGGAGCTCCACAAACAGCAGTCTCAACAGCATTAACAACAAAACTGCCATTGATAATAAGACAGAAAACTTCATAAATAAAAATGCTGATACCACCACAACGACGACGTCGACGACATCAACAACATTCCCAGATTCTACGACAATGTTCACAACAACAAAAACAACATCAACAGCGGAGGACGCCATCATCGACCAGGTGGATGAGAATGCCGCCGCACAGGACGAACTTGATTTTCACTCCATTATCTATAAGGAGTCACATGTTGAGGATGCCTACGAGAATGTGCGCGAAGGTAAGTCAACAAAAATATACTCCTGCCCTCAACTTTCTCAGAAATGAAAAATTTGCGCGTTTATTGTGAAAGCACTGAAGATTCGCCCTCGAAATGTGAAAAAATAAAAAGAAAATTTGGCTTATGATTTATATGGCGTGCATTGGCTGAAGTTGAAGGCTTCATTGTGCTACCCAGACCAAAGTTTCAAGTCAACCTTGAAATTGTTTGATAACATTTCGCTTCTGTTTTGACACTTGAGTTATGGCTGTCTCTAAGTGTGCGCTAATAATACGAGTTCTTCGTCATGTTCCAAGTAGCCTTAGCTTGTCAAATTGTCATGGGGTCTCCAAGTGACAGTTTGTGGCTTACTTTACAGTTGTATGGCTTAAACATTGCTCATCGTGTGAAGTTTACAAAGAAAGATTCTGTATTATAAAACATAACTACGAACAGTGTGAAAATATTGTTCAATAAATGTGGAAGCATCATTAATTTGCTTGAAGAGTTTTATTCTTGTTATTGGGAATTGCTTTTTCTTTATGAGATAGCAACAAAGTGAGGTTATGCCATGCATGAAAATTGGCAACTTCGCAATTTGCATACGCATGCAGTGAAAATGCTGCCCCGTCTGTTGCTGGGGCATGCTACAGCCAAGCAGTCATGCACAGAAAATTCTCTTACCAGTTCAATGGTCAATATTTTTTATGCAACACGACAATAAACTGAGCCACAGATGATTCACCATCACACACACACACTGCATTACGGCTACAATGACACTGACAATGAAAGTTGCAGCAACATGTGACCATTGTGAATGCAACTTGGTTGATGTTATTGTGCCAGTCGCAACAATGATGAAATCAGCATCCACTTGCAACGTGCAACGCTTCTGGACAGAGGCGTGGCCTGCCTTGGCATAAAAAAAGGGTTGCTATTGTAGCTGTTGCAAGACAGGCAACAAAAGAGCTCCCAGCAGCAACGACAAGGAAAATAGAAAACTAGAAAAAAAAAATAGAAAAACAAATCTAATGCATAGCTAAACAACTGCAACAATAATTTGTAGCAAGGGGCAGACTGAAACGGGGCAGAATCGGGGGTTTCCCCTATTTCCTCCCGGGGATTTGTTGCAAAAATTGCATGCAATTTGACAGACACACACACACAACAGCAAAAAACAACAATGGCAAATAAAACTATTGTCACGGGCGCAGTTAGTAAAATATATACATACATATATGTGCATCTGTGTGTGGGGGTGTGTCTAATTTTGGGGGCGTGGCTCGGCGCATTTGGGTGTAATCAGTTTAATGAGCTTACACAAAAGCCACTTACATTTTAGTCAGACTCCAATTGTTGTTAGTTAAGCGACATTTGTTGCCGTTTTGTTGCATTTGATTGATGCACTTCACACTGATTCCAACTGATTGTTCAGCTTACCATATATTTATCCATAAGTACATGCATATGTGTGAGTGTGGCGTGTTGTTTGTGGTATGTGTGGCATTTTGGCGTGGGAGAAATGTGTTACATTTAATTAGGCTCGTTTTTGGGCTAGTTTAGCATATTTTGTGTTTAGACAACAGCTTGAAATAACATGTCGGAACAATTGAAATTCATACATAAATCATGCTAATTAAAAGCATTGTTCTATATACCATCTGACAGCTGAATTGAGAAATTGAATGAGTGGCAATTCCCCATAAGGCTGCACCTAATAAGCTTTTGCGCTTAATTGACAAGTGCTGAAGCATGTGCATAGTGTCAAATGAAGTGTGGCAACAGTGCACTTTCCATGCTTCTATAGTAATCTTCAATTAACAACGACCTTAGTGATGCCGTAGTGTCAATTGAAGTCGAACAACAAAGACAATTAATGTGTGTTATTCTTTATTTTATTGGTAATGAATATTTATTTCTTTCAAGTGCGAACAACTAACAAGTATTCAAATAAATAATTACGATACGATACAAAACTTGGACCATATTAGGTTACACTTTAAAGGTTTCGAATTTATTGCCAAACTTGTGTGAACAACAAAGTAAACTGTAGTGAAGTGAAGTAAAGCAAAGCCAAAGTATGTGGAAAAGTTCATAGAACTCATGGCCAAAGAGCAGCACATAAAGTTCGATTAGTGCAAAGTGCGTTGTTGCCATGCTTCACTTGTTGACACAGCAACTGTAAGCTGAACTTTTCCAGTTGGAACTCTTCTCGCATTTTTTTTTTGTAGTGCCTTTTATGGCTTAATTGCTAGCTAACCATCCAGCAGCGCCTTAAACTGTCCAACTTTATTAGCTACTCCAAGGCACGCACGCAACAAAGTATGAGGAAAGTATGTCGAGGTGTTTACGCTCCTCGAGCTTATCAAAAATGTTGTGCAATCCTCTGTGTATATGTATCACCCTTTGGTCTCGCCCCCAACGCAACCCAGCCCCACACACATTTAATGCCATTTAGCAGTATATTAAGTTTTGTGCTAGAAATGAGCAAATGTGTTGCACGAGAAGGGCGCTGGCCCCTGCTTTGATTACTTTGTTGGCTGGCTGGCTGACTGTATGCATACAGCTGCGTGTTAAAATCAACCAAGCGAGGACACGCATATTTCCTCCTTTTTTCTGTTTTTGTTGTACCCATCCTGGCTTTGACACACTGCCGTGTCTGTCAGGCAGCCAGTTAGTCAGTCAGCAAGTAGCAGAGCGTACGTAAGACGACGGAACTCGAACTCTTGGAACAGATTGAGAGGGGCGTTAATACACCACGCAAACACACTGGGGATACGCAGCAGTAGCAGCAGTCTCTTCACACAGTGACTCCATTAAGGGACAACTACAGTCTGCCACTTGAATGCTGTATGCGGCATGGAAATCACAATTTATACACATTGTTGTAATATAATTTTTGCCCAGCCAAACAGAATGCAACTGAAGTGGCATTTATTTTACTTTTTCTCTTTTTTTGTTGCCTTGCCCCCTTCGTTCTTTCTTCCATTCTTTGCTTTGTTCAGCCACATTGTTTGGCCGTGCCATTGCAGTTCCCAAAACCCCTTGAAGGGGAGTCCCCCTCGTGACTACCCTCTCTCCCTTTCTCTCTCTCGCACTCTCTCCCTCTATGTCGCTCGTTGATATTTCTCGAGTGCATTGGCCATGGCAGCTTTATGCAGCAAGTACAACTGCAACAGCCATTAATGCAATGCGGCTCATTTTATTTATGAGTGTTTTTTATTGCACTTCTTTAACATTGTGGAAATCGTGCAAATAGCCCCGCGTTTTGTTTTCCCTGCTGCCCGGCTAATGTGATTATTTATTTATTATTTTTAGTAGTTACGTTCACAATAGTCTAATATAACTAGCGATTTAATAGCCAGTTAAATATAAATTAAATCCTATTTTCAAATTTAATGTGCTCTAATAGTTCTTCAGGCAAAGACTATATTATTACAAGCCTGAATAAATATTTCATCCCTAAGGTTGTTTAACTTACTTTAAAGTTATTTATAAAAATTATATTTGAAAATTATTAAAGCCTGCAAAAGCTAAGAACCTAAGAATCTCGCCTGACTTAAGACAACTTTGGTAAACAATGATTGTTTTAGCTATTCAGCGAAATGTTGTTGTTTGCAAACTGAGCTTGATATTCGTCAACGATGCATGAAATCGGCGTCCTCTGAAAACACGTTGCACGTCACAAATACGTATAGAATATGTATGCGTGTAGACAGGATTTACACACAAGCTGCGCTGCGATTGCGATGTTGTCGATGAGGACGACGATACCAAAAAGCGTACAATAATTTCCGGCATTTGATAACGACAACAATAACGACAACAAGAACTGTTTTTCGGGCAACGCTTGGGGGGAGTTTGGCGATTGTAAACAAACAAATTTCATGCTACGTTTCACCGGAAAGTTCAAAGCCATTTCGAGGGGTGACGCGACGTTCGAAAGAAAGAAATTCCGAATAGCAAATTGACAAGCGAAGTCGCGGCAGTTATGGCCGGAAATATACTGTATGCTTTTATGCATTCATTCGTTTTTTTCACGTTATGTTGTTTATTTATTTCAATTTTTTGCGTTATTAAAACGTATTGAAGTGAGGCATCCAATGGCCACGTTAATTGGCAGGCATGGGGTCACTCACTCTTTTGGCCTGATCATGCACGCACCTCATGCTTATTGAAATTAAGCTTGTTTGCCTATAGTCTATTGACAGACATGGTCATTTGATTAGTGCAAATATTTGTGGATTAATTGAATTCTATTTTTTTCTGTGCTTAGGGGGTGAGCAATAATATATAAGATTAATAATAATAATAATAATAATAATAATAATAATAATAATAATAATAATAATAATAATAATAATAATAATAATAATAATAATAATAATAATAATAATAATAATAATAATAATAATAATAATAATAATAATAATAATAATAATAATAATAATAATAATAATAATAATGATAATGATAATGATAATGATAATGATAATGATAATGATAATGATAATGATAATGATAATGATAATGATAATGATAATGATAATGATAATGATAATGATAATGATAATGATAATGATAATGATAATGATAATGATAATGATAATGATAATGATAATGACAATGATAATGATACAAGTAGTAATAAAATAAATAATAAAAATAAGTAATAACAAATCATACAAAATTAAAATACTTTTAAATTAGAATTTTATTCAATGTATATTATTATTATATTTTTTTAAATTTATTATATCTATCGCGATCAACGTATGAATTTAGAGTACAATAATTTAGTTAGCAGTCTTTGTGGAAATCATTGACGAGACAATAAAATTAATGTGTAATTCAATTGTACTATTTGTATAGTCACACCTGCACATATATCTTCAAATATGTATGTGTAAAAGCAGCATATGTGTACGTGTGTGCAACTCTTGACAAGTATGTATGTGTGTGTGGGTGGAGAGCGGTCAACGACGCTACGCTACTCGCTGTGCTGCGGTTGGTTGAATACATTTTGCATGCGTGGCGACATGTGTCAACTTCTATTAAGTTAACGTTGGTCATTCAACCCGCAGTGTGTCGGGAGCAATTCGCTCCCTATACGACATGTGAGAGGCATGTGGTCAGCAGTTTGCTGTTGCCAACTCTGATGCGGGCGATGTTAAAAGTGCGACCTGTCACGGGGCTGTTACGAGGGACATTTCTCGAGCTAAGCGATGGAAAAAACGCAGCCACAATGTGCACTGCAAACTTGTCAGACGATTTAGAAAATCTGCTTTATTTTTTTAGATTAATGCACTTTAGCTGCTGGCTTGATGGCGAAAGAAGCCCCACAAAGCGCATTTTTCTTGTCAAATCTAATTTAATTTTGTATTGTTGAATGTAAAACTTTAATAAAAGTAGCAAAAAAAATTGTGAAATTGAAAATCAAGTTGAGAATAGCTAGCAAAAAGACTAATTTTATAATTTATATTTAATCAATATTTCATCTAATTCTTAGCAACAAATTCTAATTGCATTTGATTGCAATCATTTAATAATTATGAAATTAAATTTAAATGGAAAATCGTATGTATTCTGAATGTTAATCAATACTGAAAAACTCTAAAATAAATGTGCATTCTGCTGACCAGATTTCATTTGTCGGTAAATTATGAATGAAATCCAATTGAGGTCATCGAGCTGCTGTGCTTTTATGTCGAACAATGCATAATTGCTTTACCCAATTATTATTACAAAAGTCAACAAAATCAGGGTCCAGTGTCGAGACTGAAATGCAATTACACGTGACAAATTACAGAGATCAACAAAAGTGCAGCAAATTATAAATACGCATTCACAGTTAGTTGCGGCTGCACAAAAACAATTCAGTTTTAATTATTTGTATACTTTAGTTTTATTTTTATTATTATTGTGGGTGTGTTTTTTGGCCATTTGTTTGTCATAAACCATACTCATATTATTTTTTTTTTTAGCAGTATAATTGCATTTGCTGTCCAGGAGATAAAACTCAAAGGCATTCCAAAGTGCCAGAGTTGGCACAGCGCGTGTCGATTGTTCCCAGCACTATGCAAAAATGCGGTTAATTGAATTCACTGAACACAGTTAGCTGCTTCATGTTGTTGTCTCTATGTGTGTGTAGTATGTGTGCAAGAATTAATTGAAGGGCCAAAACAAGGGGTCGACATACCCGAGTAGCAAAATCGCGCATGACTAATTTTTCATGTTATACTGGACAAAAAAAAAAAAAATCATAAAAAGGAAAAAAACAAAGAGTTGAAATTTTTTATGATAGCGAGCTTGTAGTGTTGAACAGTTTTCTATGGTTCACTTTTAATTGACAGCTGTACAAAGATAGTAAAATGCTGATATGAGCATTTTTGTTAGCGTGCATGAGTGTGTGTGTGTTGCAGTGTGTGTCACATGCCAAAATGACAATTCCTTTTGCTCGTCATGCCCAATGGTTTTCATGTTCATTGTCAGCTGCAAAAGTTGATTGTAGTTGTAGTTGTAGTTGTTGCGTGTTGCATGTTCCACTTCTATGCGCGGCGGCGTCATGTTGCAGCTGCGCTCTACAGTTGTACTGTAATTTTATGTTTTAGCTCCTCATAAAACGACAGCATCAATAAAAGTCAGTTACAGTAATGCGAGTGCATCAAATGACATTGCTCTATCTTTCTCACTGTCATTGGCAATGGAACGCACACTGAGAAATTGATAGAAAGATAATGATGCGTTACAATGTATCAACTTGCGAGAGACTTCTTGAAACAGAAGAAGAATTTTTATATCCGCTACCCTTGGGGTAGAATTGTAACTTTGTGCCTCTAGGAAATGTTCGAAACAGGCGGAAGGAGTATAAAAGTATATGTATATGTTCCAAATCAACTTCTTATTTGCTTTGGCTGGTGGTATATTTTAAGTACAGTACTATATTAATATACCAAATATAGTCTTCAGCATATTTTTGTGTTATTTTAATTTGGTAGCGAGTATTGCACAGTCGAGCACACTCGGCTGATACTTTCTTACTTGTTCAACTTTAATCTAAGGATATTACAAAATTGTTTTAGTTTACTTTTACGTGGTCAAGAAATACTTTGTTATTTATATAAGAGGATATTATATTCTTTCATATTTCCCTACTAATATTTTTAAGCTGTCTTTTATTTACATTTCTAAATATATATTTTATTTTCGTTATCGAGCGACCTGACTAGAGTATAGTATAGTAAGTTATTTGTAAGATTGCATTCTAGCACACTTCCATTTTCCATTTTGGTGTTCACAAAACAAATTTTGAACACACCAAACGCAAAATACTCGACACACAAAGATTTGTTATTGCAAATAGTTCAGATGCCAATTGTCGACGCCCCAAAGTATGCAACAAAAGATGAAAAGAATGGAAAAAAAATAAAATGGCTAAACAAATTCCTGTTTGATAACAGGCTGATGATATTCGGCATTTAAAATGTGTATTGAGCAGCACAGCACAGAAAAGAAACAGCAATTTGGCCATGGAACCAGCGTGTTCAATGGCATTTGCCTATTTATGCATGCAGCTTGCAGTTGCAATTTTCACTATGTGTGTGCTGCTGTCAACAGCAATGCAAAATACAAAATGCATTTGCTCTCGACTCGCTAACGTTGGGCGAGGCCTTGAATATTAACTGCATACCAATGTGCCATAACTTTTGTGTCAGCCTAGACCCGCAACACTGAACGTGCCACATATGCACCCACACACACACACACACGCACACCTTAACACAAATACATATATGTATGCATGCATGTATCTAAGCCTCGAGTGGAGTGTTCCCATTTGCCGTTTCCACGCGCTTACTCCGTTCATTGGTCTCAACAAGAGCAACCAACTCCCACTCCCCAAACACTCGCTCAATAATCAATTCCATGCTGTTGCTTTTGGTTCCATCCTGTTGGCGTTCACTCCTCCACATCGTCGTCGTCGTCGTTGGCGTCGTTGTCGATGTTGTTGTCGTTCACACTACGCTTGGTTGTCGTCTTTTTAGACACTGCACTCGTTGACGTTGAATGCCAAAGGGTATATACACTTGGTGATCTTCCCAAGCAACATTTTATATTTATTACAAAACACTCGTTCAACTTGCTCAACTTAAATTGAATAATAAATAAATCAACAAAGTTTCCCTTTGTGCAGGGTATTTCTCAGTCAGTCAGCGCTCTGTGTATTCCTCTGTTTTGCACACTTGGTTTAGTATGCTGTGTAACCCTTTTGTTGCCGTCGCGCTGAGATAGAGACTCTGCCGCTGTGTGGCGTGAAAATTCAAATTAGATTTTAAAATTTAATAAATGTTTGTGCAAATTAAAGCGTGGCAAAAGCATCAGCTGCCCCAACGCCCCCAAAACTCCAAACAGAGTCACATTTAATGGGTTTTTTGTCTAGCCAAAATGTCCACACACTGTTCCCTTGTCTTGCAAAAATTACTTTTGCATTGTACTAACAAACTTTGCTGTTTTTCAGTAAAACAAAATTGAGAACACAAGTGTGAGGAGTAAAAACAAAACACATATGTTTCTTTTAATGGCAATTGATTAATGAGGCTTGGGTCTTATCATCATTTGTACAAATTGTAGAGAATTTTTGTGCCACGAGAACCAATTGATGCCATATTGATTGGTTGTTTTGCCATTGAAGTACTCGCCATTCAGATTACTACAAAAGCAAAGTAATTAATTACATTTCATTAAATAATATGTAATCAAAAGATTTACCAATAGTAGCACTTTCTGTACCACCAACCAGATCGAAATTCCTTTGCACAATTTCCCGTGCTGCGATCGTTGTCGCGATCAGGTGTCGAGAATTTCATATCCTTTTGGGAGGAAAGCGCATCTCCAGCCGTACCCTTGTAGAGTCCCAATGATACAATTTTAAAATCGTCTGTCTCGTTTCCAATCAGAAAATGATCGTAGTACGCATATCGATTTTCCTCATCAAATCCCTGTAGAAATATGTAGAGTTCGTGATGTTGCGATTGGGTTATCAAATGCAGCTTCTGCAATCCGATGAAGAATTCGCTACGTAAATCGCCAAAGCCAATCGTATAATCAGTCCAATTGCGATTGAATGTTATCGAACCATCGCGACGTCGTTGAATAACAGTCCAACCCGAATCGGTTAAAACCGAGTCACAGAATACGGGAAAGGGTTCCGATCCGGGTACTCGAATGACATGAACATCGGTTGATTTGCCATAACAACTTGGTGATTCATAATCACTGAGCTGCGCTTTAAGCTCTGCAATTTCTTCAGTCTGTTTCATAATCGTTGAAGTCTGATTTTCGATTTTCAAATTGTGTGTCATTATAACAGTATCCTTCTCCTTGATCGATGCTTCCATTTCATTAATTTTTTGCTCCTTTAGCTCAACTTTGATGATATCGGAGCTAGCCGCAGACTTGTGCCTCTCAACGAGTGCTTTACTCGTGGCCAGCAGTTCATCTTTGATCTTGCTGCTGTTGTTGCAGGAGATATTCAGATCGAGCAACTGGGCATATTGCACCTCTCGGTTCTTAATGTTTTCTTCACATATGCCAAGGCTACTTCTGAGGCCACTGCACTCTGCTTCCATTTTCTTAAAGCCAGCGTCTTGTTCCTTGACTTTGTGCTGCAACTCTGTCAATTGCATTGTCTTCCGATTCAGTTGTTCGTTTGCTAGAGTTTCCCTATTCCGAGTTGCATCCTCACAGACACCCAGCTTTATCTCCGCTTCTGAAAGCTTCTTCTCTGTATCTTTGATAATCTCATTTAAATTTCGAATTTGATCCTGCAACTCTGTGAATTGAGTCTGCTTAGTTTGCTGTAGAATTGGCTTAACGATTCCAATGCAATATGAATTGCACTCGCTTTCCATATCCTTGAACATTGTTATTGACTAACGTTGACGAAAATTATATATTCAAATTTTATATCATACATTCAAATTTGGTTCACTCACCGGACTGCTTAATCCAGCAGTTGCAATTGGTTTAAAACTATTTTCCATGAGTGTACACAGCATTATAATTGAAAGTAGCTTGCTAGAAATATGCATTTTTGATACATTAAATTTGTGAATATTATTTTGGGTGGACAATTTAAAAACTAATCAATTTATTAGCGTTTTTATTGAAACACTCTGGGTTGTTTAAGCTTTGGCGATTGTAATACAACTGAAAGACGCTAAGCTCAAACAAAGAAATCCATAGAAAAAAGCTGAAATTCCATTGAACATAGGTGTCGAGAAACTGATTAAGGAATGAGTAATAAATAAACAGCTGTGTGTTGTTGTTTACAATCATATCTGGAAATTCGCGTTCGCTTTTACTAACTATTCAATAACGTCATAACAAAGAAGAAATGTTAGGTATATCAAAAAAAAGTATAATTTTAGAAATAGTATAAACAAGTTTGAATGAATGAATGGTATAGTACTATACAAAATATAGTTGTAGTATGTATATTTGATAATTAATACCTCACTGATTCATTAAAAATAGGTAACGAGTGTTGGACTATAAAGTTAAATAAGTTTTAAAGTAAATATATTAAAGGCATTTAAATGTGTAAGATATAAAAATATGCTAAATATAACCTCTGGTGTATTGACAGTATTTTTGTGGTATATTAATTTGGTATATTTCAAAATTAATACCGCACTGTTGGATTAAAAATGAATAACGAGTTTTTTGTTGTCTATTTTTTCTTCAGTTTCACATTTTAAACATTTATATAAATTCGAAACAAAATACATATAAATAAATTTATAAAATTATATGAATTTGCTACTTTAATATGTTTGGTATTGGAACATTGTTTGTTTCAATCTAAATGATCAATTCTGTCAACTGTATAATTGCTAATTCATGCCCCAAAGCTCGCCTCGAGCCCTGCAACCACATTCGGTCATTTTAAAATATTCCGAGCAGAGAGAATCACGCACAAATTTGCAACACACACACACACACATCTAAGCATTCGGTTTGGCAATTTGCATTGTTTTTCACCTGAACGAAAAATCGTTGAGGCCATTTCACACACTTTAACATTTGCATAAATTTTAATGTCCACACACACACACCCGCACTTACAGCTACATATGAGAGCCACAACAAATGCTGAACAGGCTTTAGGGGCTGGCTGCTGGTGGGAGGCAAGAACGTGTCGTCATTTGCAGGATGATGGCGACAGGTTTAAATACATTTTGCACTTTCCAGCGATGCCAATGGACAACGGCAACATACGGCGATGGTTTCAACACCGTTGCAAACAATTTTTTGGGGGTAGAATGCAGGCTCCCGTAATAACGAGTTTTGCGGTAAATTGAATTGTTGAACATTCCAAACACTAAAATCGTTTCGTTCGCTTCTCGCTGCGGTCGAAGCTGAGGTTTTTGTTTGAAGCCCGTCTAGGAAAAACCGAGCGACCTTTTGCCAGCCATTCGCCCCCATCGTAGTCTTCTATTTGGGCCTGCAATATTTATTGATGTGTTGGCATTGCCATAGCTCCAACTTTGTCCAATTCTACGGCTGCACATGCGCATCGAAAAACTTCTGCATGGACAAGAAATTATGACGGCCATCAATTTCAATTCCGTCAAGCGCGCTTGTTATTTGTTTATGGCCAAAGAGTGTAGCACACATTTTGAGGTCAGTTCCGAGTTCCGAGTTTATGGTTGTACTCAAAATGTAAGTGGTATAAATGGATAAACAACCATACATATTTATTTGGTGTTTAATTCCTCTAATTTTATGACTGACCTAAAGCTTTGTCCTAATTTAAAATAATAATAGTTTTGTCTAGTGTGACATTGTCAGGCGATGTTTGGCATGTAATATTCCCATTGCACACAGTGAGTGAGAATAAACAAGCAGCCATCCGGCAGTCAAGTCACATGCTCTGTGTACCACATGGCGTATGCGTAATGTGACCAATTGGATTTTCTCTGCTCTGCTCTCAGCTTACACACACTCACATAAATGCAAACACAGTGAACACAAGTTGAAACGAAGATTTTAGCCAATGTCTTGCACCATAATTCAGACGGCTGCAGTTCATGTCCTTGTGACAGCTGCAGCAGCGGACCAAGGACAATTTCAAACAATTTTAAAATTTAGAGCACACATGCCACTTGACCAGACGAGCTGAGGCTCCTCTTCCTCCTCCTTCTAACAACACCCCGCATGTCTTGCCTTCATTTTACGAGCTTCAAAGTATGCATAAATCTTGTGCTGAAAATTTATATTTACATTTTGCTCTTGCGCTATTTAACAACATTTGGTCAATGGCAAGTGGCGAGGAGCTGGAAGAGGAGGAGGAGGAGGAGAAGGCAGATCCTTAAGAGCGGCGGCGGCGGCAGTTGAAATTTTGAGGTTTCTAGCCTCCCGCTGCTGCCGTCGCCCATTTTGTGGTTTGCGCAACGGTTTCGAAAGTTTTGCATTTTACCACTTTTCACTTGTTCCTTGCAGTTTGCTGCAAGCTCCCAACGGGAGCTACAGCTACAGCTGCAGCTGCAAGTTGTTTGTTTTATTGCAAGTGCCAAATAATTTAACTACTAAAATATTAAATTTCTGTTTGAATTGTCGTCGGTGTGTCCGTCGGCTTGTGTAGTTCTGACTATGTTTGTGTGCGGCGTGTAAATGTGTAGCCACTGGCAATGGCCATAAATTTGGCCACCTAACTCCTCCTCACTGCCCCTCAATGCGAGTTTGAGTCTTTATGTACACACACACACACACACACACACATACGGTTATGTATTTGTCTGTAGTGCCGACCATATGTGGCACTGTGGCAACTTGAATGTGTGCTTGGGGAATCTACGGGTCATGTGTTTGAGTTTAATTAAAAAGGGGCATTAGGATAGAAAAGTTCCCACATAGAACTCGTACTCTCCATATTGTACTACGTGCCCATATTCATCCACTCGCATTGCTAAATGATGTATGCTGCAAGTTCTTTTTTTGTTTCTGTTTTTTTTTTTTTTTGGCTTCGGGGAGTTAACTCATACAATTGTGCAGGTGTATTCGTTTACTTAGGATTTTGTAACAAACTCATGTTATTACGACTCATAAAAACTAATTAAAATTACTTTAAAACTATTCAGAAATAAAATTGAGAAACCAAAAAGTAGGTACAGAATATACAATATATATAGTATATTGGGAGTGGAAGGAAGTGATAGCAAATAACATCTTTTAAAATCAAGTTGATTTAAAAAAAAATCGATAATATAATTGAATAACAACAAAGTAAGAAAAATAATCATAACCTAAAAATATACGAAAAATACATCACAATAATACTAATATATACCGAAAACTTTATTTGATATTACATAGTATATACTACATACAAAATATACCACAGACTACTAAAAATTCCAAATTGTCAACCAAATAACCTAAGACAAATACTATGGCACTAGATGTTTTTATACCCGCTACCCATAGGGTAGAAAGGTATTAAGTATAACTTTGTGTCGGCAGGAAATGTATGTAACAGGTAGAACGAGGCATCTCCGACCCTATAAAGTATATATATTGGTGATCAGCGTCAACAGCCGAGACGATCTAGCCCTGTCCGTCCGTCCGTATGAAACACTGGATCTCAGAGACTATAAGAGATAGAGTTATAATTTTCGACAGCATTTGTTATGTTTGCACGCAGATCAAGTTTGTTTCAAATTTTTGCCACACCCACTTCCGCCCAGCAAATAAAAAGCTTTTTTGGTATATACAATAATTGCTATAGTAGTTATAATTCCTGAAAATTTGGTTGCGATCAGATAAAAATTGTCGAAGTTATTAAAGAAATACTTTTGTATGGGCAAAACGCCTACTTACTAGGGGTCTAAATTGCTTTGGCCGACAATCTGGTACATTGTGCCGTCTATGGTATATTTTGAATGAGGTACTATATCGATATACCAAATATACCATTCGGTATATTTTTAGTAATTTTGCAGTATATTCGGTATATTTTGAGAAAAATACCGAAAAAAATATATTTCTTTTATTTATTTATTTCAAAATGGGTAGCGGGTATCTCACAGTCGAGTACACGCGACTGTAGCTTTCTTACTTGTTTTGACATACAAATGTATTTCTTAAATAATTTATAAATTTTTTTCTGATCGCAACCAAATTTTCATGACTCATAAGTACTGTAGTTATTATTGTATTTTTCTTCGATTGGCGGGGACGAAAAAATTATATCTTTTATATTCTCTGAGATCTAAGGGTTCATACGCACAGACGGATAGATGGACAAGGCCTATAAAACCATTCTAATCTATGCGTATAAAAAATAAGAAAATAATCTTATTAAAGAATTATTTAGTAAAAAGAAATAGAGCTCGAATATTAATTTTAAAAAGAAGTAGTTACATAAATCTTTACACAAATTTTAATGTTAAATACAAAAGTTTGTCGAAAGCAAAGATCAATTAGATTCATTTTTTTAAGCAGCTGTGCCCAATAAAAATAAGACATGCTCTATTATCAGATATGTCGATTGAGATAGCGCTGCAGCAGACTCAAAGAGCACTTCTAGTACACGAAAAACAATCGACAATGAACACTCCATTCAGCAAATTTAAATTGCGGTTTGCAGGGGGACTTGCAACCTAAAGATAAAAGATACTCAGACATAGTCAGCAACACACACACACACACACACACACACACACACACACACAGCCAGACACACAAACAGAATGCCAGCTATCGATTATGGCAGGATAAGAGTTGGTTGCAAGGGACAACGACGGAGTCTATTGGGCGTCTGTCATGTGGTCTGTTTTAAGTGCTCCGCCGGTTATTTTCGACTATTGAAGGAGGTGGATGTGGATGTGGATGTGCAGACCAATGCAGTGCAGTGCAGTGCAGAGTGGAGCAGAGCGCAGTTTGAATGTTCAGCATTTGGGTGCTGGGTGTCAGGCACTTGATAATGACTACGATGACAACAGAATCGACAACACGATGGCGCCGCTGTTGTCATTGGCGTAACAAGGACAAACAACGACTCAACTCAATTGTAGCTGGTGCTGCTGTTGCATCAACGACAACTACAACAACAGCAAAAGCAATAATCAACATAGCAATAGGAACACAAACAGCAACAACTACAACTACAACAGCGACTACCGCAGACACTTGACTGTACCAATTTCATTGAACATAAGATGAAAGTTGATTTTATTTTACTCAAGCATAAAGTGATTGTGTGCTACAGGATATTTCATTTTTTAAAATGTTTAATAACTTGTCTTTATGATTTCTGTAAATTTAGTTGCAATCATATAAACTTTGAAAAAGTTACTCAAGAAATAATCTTACATAGCTTTAAGGTTGCTTTTGTATATTTCAGCCTACGGTATATCTTGAATGTTAAAGTATTTCGTTATACTAAATATAGCTTTTGGTATATTATTTTTCAATATACTAGTTTGATATACATATATCAACGATAATAACGCTTTCACATTGCTTTTCTTTTTTACGAAAATGTAGTTCACATGATTGTACTTTTCTTTTTATCTTAATTATGCAATTTATTGCTTGAAAATACATGTTCTGCTAGAAGAACACTTGTTGAATAAATAAATGAAAGTATAAGTTGTAATTTGTGTTGCACTTTAAAGTGAACAATTATGAAATTTGTGCAAGTACAAATATTTCATGATGGAATAAATCAAAGTAAAAAATCTCTACAATAAAAATTATTTAAAGAAGAAATTTCAAATGGTTGCTTCGTTATGCAAATGTTAAGTGTTGTGTGTGTGTTTTCAAGCAACATTTCTCAAAGCGAAATTCAATTGTGTCTTGGCCCTAGCTGTTGAGCTGTTTTAAAGAAATGGAATAACAACTTGCAACTTGCTCGTTAACAGCTGCGGATTATGCTTTGAGCCCAGGCAGACATAACCGAAACGTAAGCCAGTCATAAACCACTTTTATCATTCCTAAGCACGAAAAGAGAGAGAGAGAGTGAGAGAGAGAGAGACTCCCCCAGTACTCACTTAATTTGGAAGCCCTTGTGCCCCATCTGTCTGCCATCTAGCCAGGCAGGCAGCCAACCAACCAACCAGCCTGTCCTGTTATCTAATGTACTTGTCTGCTGGTACTTCCTTTCTACTGCCCAGAAGGCAGTCAACTAACTAAGTGTACTTCATCAAAGCAAACCTGCACCCGAAAAGCGTTCGTCTGTCGCCATCTCCTATCTCCAATTCGTTCGAGCCGAGCAGTGGGGGGGGAGAGTAAATATTTCCACTTTTCGACCACAAAATGCAATTGGGCTTGATGATATTTGTAACTTCCGTTTTGGTTTGCAACCAAAGGAAATGAAGCTTGTACTGTTTTTCTCCATTCTTGTGTTAATACACTGCAAAACACTAAATCAACTGAGTACATTTTGTAAAAGAATTGTAAGATTAATTTAGAAAAAGTTTATTAAAATATATTTACTTGAAAAATAAGTTTATTTTATGTTCATTTCTTTAGGGGATCAAAAAATTATATATATCGTAATGAATAATTTTCAATGCAGATTTATTAGTTAGTACCTATTTTGCTTTAAAATATACTCACAATATTTCTCTTGTGTATATATAAAATTTATTCATGAAATTGGATACAATTTTTAGTATTTAGAATCTAAGCAAATTTGAGTTTAAAATGTTTTTATAATGATAATCAAAAACTTCAAATCATATACTTGCATTTTGATGAACAATATACATTTTTTCGCTCAGTGTATAGGCCCATTTACAACAAATTTCCTGTTGCCATTGTATTTGTTGTCAATCTGTGCGAGTAATCTACGTATACATCAATTTGAATGCCATTACATTCCACCGCCAGCTGAGTGTGCCGACTCTTGGCTCCATGAGGATGAACTATTATTCACTACATATTCAAGACTCTGTTGCCTCATTCAGTATGCATTCATTTGGTAGCAGATAGATGGATGTCTTTGTGTGCGTAGGCACCCAAAAATAAGACCGCAATGTTTCATTTGTTTTATGGTCAAATTGCATGCAATGAAAATTCGAGCTGCCTTCACATAAGGACGAATGTTTTATATATATGTATGTGTGTATGCAGATATGTCTAGATGTATGTGTGTGTGTGTAGCCAACTCTCCTGGGCACATTTCATTTCTTTGGATATAGACCCACATACGTTTGTGCCACATTCTCGTATTTTTCTTTCTTATCTTCTGCGCATTAGCTGCGCCTGCATTCTGCATAGTCGAAAATTCTGGTTCTTGTCTCTGCTCTATATGGAGTATGTGTCCGTGTTTCCAAGGCACTTGTCCCATTGAAACTTTCTGCTTTGTGTGACAACTCGACATATCTCTTCTGTCTCGCTCTCTCTCTTCTCTCTCGCTCTGTGTGCAGTTGTGGAATCCTGTTCGTAGTCTTTTGGCCGCTTGTTGATATTGCACTTTGCCTTGCATGCAAAATTTGGCAGGCAAAGCTTTTTGAGGGGGGGGACCGGGTCGAGTTAAGGGGCTAAAAGCCAAACAGTTGCTCTGCCAAATGAACTTTTCTAATTCCATATGACCCCAAACCTCTCTTCTCTCCTCTTAGACTTGTTGGAAGACTCTTTGATTCGGTGAGTTGTGGAGGCTCGTATTCATTCATAGCATACCAAATTATTCTGTCGTTAATTAGTGAACGATAGACACACGCACACACACATGCAAGGACCAACACACACACGCACACACACATACGAACTTTGTATCGTCAAAAGATTTGGCTTATTTCTACGTCATTTGCACGCACTCAAAGTTGGGCAACTTTCTTCTCAGTCTCTCTCACTCTCAGTTTACCTCTCTCTATATGAGCCTAGTCGAGTCTATACTCTGAAATCGTCTCCTGATGTTGATGTCCTGTCATTCCGATGTTGGCTGTGAATGTGCGTGTCCGTGTGTTTGCGTGTCCGTGTGTTTGTGTGTGTGTGTGTGAACTTGTCGTCATCGTCGTTTGCCTTTAAGTCTTGCGTTGACCACAAATTGCTTGACTACCATTTTCATTTGCTTTTAGCCCCCTAACTAAGCATTTTCTCGTTTTCTCCACACAAAATTCTTGTTTATCTTTGGCCAGCACTCGAATTGAGTGACAGACAGTCCGTCAGGCCATCCACATCCGTATCCGCATGCCACATTCCACATCCCAAAGCCAAAGTAGAACAAGGGACCAGGTGCGAGTACTTAACAGCTACAACAATTAGGCAGAGCTTCAACGAAACGCAGAGGAAAACTTTTTACTTAATTTACCAGCGTCACACTATACATTTTATTATGATGGAGCACTTTGTTAATTATATTTTCCCAGTTCGGGTAAAATTTATTTGTTTTATAAGTTTCGAGTACTTTGGTGAAGTGGTTCTAATTTTAACCATGTTCTGGCAAATAGAGAAGGCAATCCTGAGTTTCTTTTTCATGAGAAAATGTTTTTATATAGAAGAGTATACATATTTATTATTTAATTGTGTTATTTATAGGATTACAATATTGCGTTAGTCAATTCAATATTTCGTATTTCAATTCATTAAAATTTTAAAATTTGTTTAACAAACTTCCTTTTTTATGATATACGGATAAAATATGTATTTTTAATGTGAATCTTCTAAGTCAAATATCTTTCATTATTATTACTAATTTTTGAATGTAATTGTAAAACTCTTTTTTTCTGATTGTAAATCACTTAAATTTAGAAATTGTTAAACATAATTCTAGAACATTATCGCCGCACTCTATTTCTCAATTTAAATGTTATAATCCCACGTAATCTGTAATTGTAAACAGCTCATCTCCAGCTTTGCCTGAGAACATATGATAGATATATTCCAAAGTGTGTCTGTCGGACTTGTGTTTACCACATTTACATAAGAACTAATGCATATGTACGAGTTTGTATCTCTATGTATTTAATATTAATGTCTTTCAAGCTGCAAAGGCAAGGGCAGAAAAAAAAAGAGAGAAAAGGAAAATATAAAAATAATAAAAACAAAACAGATGCCGGCGCGTAAAGTATCGCACTGAAAAAGGAAGGGGAGAGAAGAGGAGAGAAGAGAAGTCCGGAAGGCAGCCAGTCCAGAGACTGAGCCGCAAAAACTAATTTGTATGCGGAAAGCGAAGCTGTCGCCAGAAACGACTGTCTGACCACGTGTCCGACGTATTTGTTGTTGTTGTTGTTGTTGGTGTCGTTGTTGTTGTTGGTCTACACCCGCGTCGGACGCTGCCAAAATGCGTAATTTTCATACTTTGGGACTTGGCCAAGTGGCTTTTGTGAGTTGACTGAAGTGGAGAGGATTGTGAGGAGTGTGTTGCGTCGGTTGGCTGGCTGGCTGGTTGGCTTTATGTGCAAGTGTTGAAGCGCAGGTGACGACGACAGGAAGAGCTATAGCTGCCGGCACCTTCGTCCTCATGTTCCCTTCACGTCTCCTTTGGCAAACACTCATAGAACATGCCCACAAAATATGAATATAATAATCGTAGAAAGCCACTGAATCCGATAACATATGTGTATATATGAGAATCTAGTCATCAGCTGGCGGAGATTTGCTTATTTTAATTATTCAGGCCATTAAATCTTTGAGATTTATTTATTGAACGAATTATAAATCACAAAGTTCCTTCGAACGAACGAACGAACAGTAAAGTAAACAAACTGAATCAGTTCACCTTCATGGTTCTTTTTGTTCAGTTGTTCAATTTTGTTCGTTCACTTTTGATCTTAAGTTCGTTCTTGCTCACTCTTTAGTTCGTTCTGGTTCTCTTTTGAGCTTGAGTTCGCTCTTATTAACATGTTCCAATTTTGATTAGTCGTTCCTTAGCATTTGACTGTCTTTTATTATAATTTATCTATTTTAACTGATGTGGCAACACTTATTTTAGTGTCATGAACGTTAAATCTGGTTTAAAAACGGATTGTGCAAATTTACTTTGTGCCTTACCAATTTTATGTAAAAATAGAAAATACATTTATGCAAATAATAGATAATAAGTTAAGAAAGCGAGTTCAAAGTTAACGAACAAATAATTATAATCGAAAATTAAAGATGAACGAAAACAATAGTGGAAACAACAAAGTAACTAACTTATTCAGTATATTTGACAATGTTTACACAGCGCTAAAATAGTGTTTTGGCTTGCGATATACTACATATAAAAAAAATTGTTTTTTTAAATAAATAATGTTTAATATATTTAAAGTATTTTGTAAAAATATTTGCAATATTTTTAAATCAGGTTTATTTTTGCTTATCGATACCAAATGGAATTAGGAAACATGCGAATCCGAAGGCAATTAGAGGCCTTTAAGACGTAACTAGGCTAGCTAATGAGTAAATAATTTGAGCAGAACACGGAAATTGAGTTGATTGTTAATGAGCATGTGTATGTGTGTGTGTCTGTGTGCTGAGTTCTTCTGCACTCGAAAGCTACTTAAGCAAAGCCCCCATATGTACTATAGCAGACTATAGACTCTTGCATCATAAGCTGCTTATCCAGTCGGGAATTTAAAGCTCAATCCCCCGCAGCACCCAATCATGAAAGCTCAACTCACACAAAGGCTGAGAAAATTAAAACATTTTTTAATTAAAACAAATAATAACATAAGGCAACAACAGTTGCAAAAGTAAACAAATTAAGGCTGGCAAATGACGTTGACACTGACGTTTGACGATGATGAAGATGAAGATGAAGATGAAGATGAAGATGAAGATGACGGCAGACGATGAATAAACAAAGGCGAAATGAAACAAAAGGAGCAACAGAACATGAATGAAATAATCAAATCATTTGCAAAATAAAAGCAAATTACTGAAAATTGTATGTAATGTATTTACAAACACACACCCACGCACACATACACACACAGACACACACACACATACACATGTATATACAAACACGCCAAGAGCATTCGCAAATACGCTTAAAACGCTCTTACATACCACGCCCATTTAATGTAAACGCCCTCAAACTTTGCTTGGCGCATTTGCGACATGTGGCGCCCCCTGTTGTATGCTATTCAATTTTTTATTACATTCGTACTTACAACATTTCGAAGAAATAAAAAATAAGAAGTTTGTGCAAAAGCATATTGGTTTTTAAGAGAAGCTTAAAAAGCGTTTAAAGGACAGCATTTAAAAACAATTTAATTTTAAAACGGAATGTTGAAAATACATCAAATATTTTGTGAAGGGAATCATTTGTTTTTCATTTATTGTAGCTCAATAATTTTTTGATTAATCTTCTGAAAAATAAGTAGTGAAGAAAAGTTACAAAAAAATCTTTTCACTTATATTTAATTCAAAGCGTATTTAAGCTTCGTTGCTGAGAAATTATTTCTTGCGGCACTTGTTATTTCTGTTTAACGCTTTTTTGTATTTTTTAAGCGTCAAAATTGTGAAAAAGCGTCTGGTTTGGTCTTTTGGGGATTCGCTATATGGAATGCGGATACATATATATTTATTTCTTTTCTTCTCTTCTTGTTTTTTTTTTTTTTGTTCTCTTTCTTGTAGTGTGTTGTGGGCGCCTTTCGCCCTCAATTTCATTTGCAATTGAATTTGGGATTATTTTTCATTTTTTGCTGCGCATCTTGCAGAGGTCACAAGTGGCCTGAATGGCACGACAGGCGGAGGGATTTGGGCAGAGAGGGGGAAAAGGTGGAAGGGGGGAGAAGGAGTAGGTTAACTCCGCCTTCATAAAAGCCGCTTGCATGTCTGAGCGCCGTTTGTCTCTTTGCCCTGATAGCTGCTGTTGCTTTTGCTTTTGTTGTTGTTGTTGCTGTTGCTGTTGTTGAAATCCCATGGCAGCAGCCAAGCAAAAAGAGAGGACGACAAACCCTAAGCTGGCCTCTGAGCTGGCAAACGGGAAGTTGTAAAATTCATAAGTCGGGCGCGTGGCTTTTGTGCAATTGGAGCAACAAGAAAGCAAAACGAAATACCAAAGGCAAGTAAAAAAGTAAAAAAAATCTTGTACAAGTGCAAGTTGCTAGAGGGACGAAAGGGGGAGTAATGGGTGCAGACTGCGGTATAGGGTTGAATTGGGTGTCGAACTGACTGCAGGCAAAGATAACACCAAAGTGCACTTTAATCTTTGTGAAGAAATCTCAATGTGGCTGTGCAGCAAAATATGATTGAAGTGTCGCTGTGTCGCTCTGGGCAGCTTTAGATCGCTAGAGAGAGAGAGTGGGAGGGTGGAGAGAGGGGTTCGGAGTTAAGTGAGACTGTTGGTATGTGTGACAGGGCAACGTTGTCGCGGCAAATGAAGCCAGTGCCAACGAAAAGGCACAAAGCAAACGCTTGAGTGGCAGAGAGAGAAATTGGAAAAATGAAATGTGCAGAAGACGGCGACGACGATGGCGACGACTCCTTCAACAGCTGTTGATTGAAATGGTGCGACTTCGTTGAGCCCACACACACACTTGCTCACAAAGAGCGAGAGAGATAACTTCAAATGCAGAAATGTCACTCACACACATTAAGCAAGAATGAGAGACACTGACAGCCCGAGAGAGGGAGGAAGTGAGGAGGAATTCTGTTTGGCTCCCTCTCGAGTGGCGCACTCAAAGAAGAAGAAGAAGCGCGCGCAGCATAAAGACCGAAAATCAGACAACATCTTGACAAAGGCTGGCAGCAGCTACGTCCAGGCAAACACATCAGATAAGCGCGATTGAATGCAATCCCTTCCCAAAGAAGGGATGACTGAAGAGAGAGAGAGAGAGTTGTGGAAGAGTGCGAGGTGCTGCCACTGCAACAAAGCTGCCCTAAAAACCAACGAGAGGAAAAAGAAAGTAAAGGCGCTGCTACAACAACAAAAAAAGCAACAAAACTGAAAATGAAATAAAAACGGGTCATTGGAGTAAGATGGGCCGACAGAGGGAGGGAGCTTCCTCAAACCCTCCCAAAATAAAAACCAAAGCCAAAGCCCAAAGCCCTTTCCACAAAATGTAAATGCCGCGGCACACAAAGAACCGCACGGAGGGGGCACAAGTGGCAAATGCTAAGTGGAGCGAAATTGTGTGGCACATAAATGATGCCCTGTGAAACAGTCGAATTATTTATGCTTAAAGCTATTTAGCTAAATTTAATACTAAACTAAAATAAAATTTGACAATTCAAACATTTTTATTAGTCATATTAGTTTCTTTCTTTTCACTAAGTCATATTATTTTTAGGGGTAACATTCCCCTATAATATAGTTCAAATTTAAAATAAAATCCATTTAATAGGGAGAGATAACATTCCTTAATCGATTAGTTTGGTAGATATCAATGTTGTCGGAACTTGAATATTTGTCCTACTGTCGATTTAACCCTTCTACCCATTTACAGGGTATTTGCGCTAAGAGTCTGGGCATGTAGGGATAGCTGCCTTTGAAATGCAAATTACACCCCAAGGAAATGCAGGGCTTTGGGGCTGGCAGGGCAGAGAGGAAGACAAAAAGAGAGAGAGTGTGAGAGAGGGAGTAAGGAAGAGATGCAGCGGAAAAGAAAATGCGGAAGCTGCGCACTGTCGGATTCTTGGCTTGTCGAGTGTTATGTATTTAGTGGCTGCTTCAGTTGCAACTTTCCCCTTTCCCCCGTGCACTGTGAGTACACCTGCCGTACAATTTGCACTTTGGCATAGGTCGCGTGGCGTTGCGGCGTTGCCACCTAACCGAATAGAAGTTTGGCAACGCTGTAAAGAAATAATAAAGACAAACGGTGCATTGTTTGAAGTGAAAAAGAGGCGAAGAGAGGAGCGCAAAGCGGGAGCAATGCAAAAACGTAATGATAATGGCAACAACACGACTAACAACAACAACAACAACAGCAGCAACAACAACTCCCTCGTCCAAGCTTGACACAATAGCAGGCAGCCAAATAAAAATTTATGGCACAGCTGAAAGCTGCAATGTTGCCGTTGCCACTGTGTAACTATGTGCACAAGAATGGCCCTGGGTCCAAGTCCGAATTCGAATCGAGTGTCGAGAGTAGAGTCCTCTACCCCTCTTTTCCCCCAACTCTCCCCTGAGTCCAATCCGGCCAGTGGAAACTGGGTGGCCTGTTATGAGTTTTAACAGTTGGTCGGAGCTGGACAACAACGCAGCTGCGGCGGCAAAGAATTAAAGTCTGAGTCAAGAAAGAAGGACGAAAAGTTTTTAATGAAAAGTGCACTGAATCCTTAATGGGGCCCCGTCGTCAGCATCAGCTACTTTTGCTTGTCACACAAACTTTCGGATGTGTACTTTAAAGTCAGCTGTAATCAGCAAAGAACACGTTCCTTCGAAAAAATATTTGCGTAGTGGACATTTTGTCTTAAGTAATATTTCGATTATTTGCAGCTCTTACATTTTGTTCGACAATCAATGAGAATTAAATGTGGGTTTCATTTGGAATGTATTAAAAAGCCATATAATAAACTTATTTCATAGTGCACTACTTTATGGCTTAAATTTAATTCGGTATTTGCACAGCATTTCATATTCAATTCTCTTTCCATTCATTCATTTTAACTAAGAAGAACGAAGAAGAAAATCTAAACTTATATTCTAGTACATATATTTTCGAGTTTTAATTTAAACATTGCTAGTTCTAATATGATAAATTTTGAATAAAGCTTTAAAAGATGTGTTCCACATAGGAAAAACTCGTGTTTTCAATTCGAAATGCCTTTAAGGTAAACCGAGAAACATTGTCTTACTGACCCACAACGCAGCAGCAGCATCCACATCCATGGCCATATGGCGGGACATGATATGTAAAATGAATGTAAATTGCTGAGACCATAAAAATGTGGGCAGCTTTTAAAAATTCCTGGGCGCCGCCGTCGTTGACAATTGCTGTGGTGTTGTGTGAAAACGGCGTGTGCAAAACGCGTCAAGATAAAAACAAAGATGAGAACAGGAAATGGGAGAAAAAGAAGCAAAAAAAGCAAAAAATAATAATACTGAACAGTGCTTAAACAATAAAACAATAAATTTTCATTACCGGCTCTGGGCTATTAACGGTTTCCGCTGTCCAAGAAGAAAATGCTTTTAAAACGTTGCATTCTGCCCCGAGGCAGCTGGCAACTGTTGTTTATAAAATAAAATGCAATAAAATAAAGTACAATAAAATTGTTGAGGCTATGTTCATACTTACTACATACATATATATTTCGGAGTGTTAAATTTAAAGTGCAGTAGCCGCAAAAAGTATGCAACACTTTTTTTTTATATATAATGGTATTTGTTTTGCTTTGTATATACATTTTTTTGGTTTTCGTTTCAAGCGTTTTCAAACATTTGACTTTGGCATTTGCATTAACATTTTTGCATCGTTTCCATTACTTTCCACCTCACTCCACATACCCCTTTCCCTTCGTTGTCGTCCCCCCATTCGTTTCGGTTTTCTCCGTCATTCTCTGTCTGTGTGTTTTGCTCTTTAATTACATTTTTGTGGTTTTCATTTTGTGCGCCATAAATAATTTTACCATGCAGCGTGCATTTTTTTTTTTCTCATCTCTTCTTTCGTTTTTTTCTTGCATAAAATTATTTGGCTCTTAGTGAGAAGGTGAATCTGAATGTTGCAGCATCAGCATTAATTTGCTTAAAATGAAAGCGTGCTTACAAATTTTTTTCAATGTCTATTTTCACTCAACTTCAACTTCAGCATATTAACTTCAAGTTGTGTTGTTTTTGCAGGTCACGTGGGCGGCTGCGGAATTACCGAAGAGGTCTCACAATGGATGGAGAATATACAAAATTCAGCGGTCGAGGAGCTTCCCGTGCCGATGTCAAAGGATGTACAAAAGCTGCACCGGAAACAACAACAACAACAACAACACAAAAAGGTTGCTTCTGGCCCACAGCAACAGCATCAGCGACAACATCCACCAAAGAAATACGCCAGCGGCGATGATGATTTCAAATTTCCACATCAAAAATACACGAAGGAGGCCAACTTTGCCGACGGTGCATTCTACGATCCAGCCACCGGACGACGTCTCGGCTCCGCAGCCAATGTTGCCGATTGGCATGACCATGTCCATGAGCGAGTGCGTCGTGCCAGCGGAGGCAATGGCGGACGCGATGGTGGAGGTGGTGGCGGTGGCTCTGGCTCCTCTTCGAGTGGTGGCTCTGGCTCAACTGGCTCCGGACGTGGCCGTGAGGACAACAAAAATACCTGCTCGCTCTATATACAAACAGATCCATTGATTTGGCGCCACATACGCGAAGGCATCGCTGATGTAAGTCCAACTGAAGAGAACGTTAGTGTGCTTGACTCTGTGTATGTGTGTGGGTGTGTATGTGAGTGTGTGGATGTGGGAGAATGGTCCAGTGAGCTCTTAGCTCGTGCGCCAAATTAAAACTGAAGCAGCTGGCATAAGGAGCGTGGCACTGAGGGGAGCTGTTTGTTGTTTGTTGGCTTAAAAAACACAAAACAAAATCCATGAATTTTGCAATTTTTTACGAGCGAACGCTTCACTTTGGGTCTGCGCATAAAACAAAAGCCGAGCTCGCTCTTTTTTTTCTTTTTCGTCTTGTTGGAGCGGGAAGCAGCAGACAACAGGCGAATACGACAGAGGAGACGACGGAGGGGGAGGGGACACGCGTGGAGTCAGCCAGACGCCATGTTTTCCCTTAGCTTTATTTTGTTTGTGTTTTTTTGGGAGTGAGGGCGACCATCCAAAGAAATTGACTGATGCGCTACGTTGAGTGAAAATTGTTGTTTAGCTCTTGAGTTGCTACGCTCGTTTTTTCCTACTGAAAATTTAATAGTTTCGTGAAATTTAAAAAGTTTCACAACAAACTGTATTTCACTATGAAATGTAAACTTTGTGCAATTCCATTCCTAGTAAGGGTTTTTTGTTAAGAAGATTAGTATCCTCAAGTTTTCTTACTACTATGTTTAATTTTAGCAAATTCATTATGATTTTCGCTTTGAACATATTTTATTATTACTTTAAATCGCTTGCATAAAAACATTAGTATCTTTCAATTATTATTAATTCAAACAAATTGAAGTAAATTACTTGACGATTTTGAACAATTACGCAAATTATTAAAACATCATCTTGATAGCACATACAATTATGACAACCATACTGAAGAGCCTTTAATTAATTTCGAAATCATCCTGAACTCCAATCTGAAGTGTTTAGCATACATGAAATCATTTAAAGTATTTTTCAAGATGCTCTCAATTATTCTTCGTATTCATCTTCAGTCTCGAAATAGGTCGCTCGACAATTTTCACCCCAGATGTTGGAAAGTTCGTTTTTCTTTTCTACCTAACAACAATTTGCTCGAGTGTTGCCTGCTTTGCGGCGTCTTCAAAGCAATCATCCAATCAGCTGACCTGCTTTGCTGCTTACAGCGCATGCAATCAACCGTTATAGTCTGCCAGCTCCCTCTTCTTCACTGTCTGCCTACCTATCAGTCTCTCTCGCTCCCACTCGCTATCTCGCGTTCTATCCTTTCTCGTTCGCAAGCAATTCTTTTGCCGCACTTTATGTTTACGTTCATTTTTTCGCATTGTACGCGACGTTGTCGACGTCAACATCCTCGTCAGGGTCGCCCTGCAGCCCCGCGATGTATTTCTCCACTCTGCTGCTCTCTTCTCTTTTCTCTTTTTTCTGCTCTCCACGCTTCTCTTCTCCAATTTTTTGTCTGTTTATTTGCAATGAGTTTTGCATAATTCGCGCATTTGTTTCGTTCGCCGTTGCGTTCGTGCCGCGTTTTAATACCCTAATTTAAAGACTGCTGGGTATATTCGACTTGCGCGCAGCTTTTGTTTACTTTAAATGTAAATCATCATTAAATAATAATTTAATAATAGCTAGTAAATAATTATTATTAATAGCAATTGAAGAGTAGAGGGTATCTGTTAGTTTGTCACTGTCGAGTGACCGAATGCGTTATTCTCTCGCTTTTTGTTGTCATTGCGCCCAACGGCGTTTTGATTTTGGAACCAAAAACTGCCGTTAGCGGTACGATGATAGACCCCCGGTCACCCTGCCCCTCTCTCTCTCTCTCTCTCTTTCTATCTTTCCCTCTCTCTGTCTCTGTTGGTAATCCCAAAGCCACCCGCTCAACGCGCGCATAAAACCGAATAAACTTCAGCAAAAATATTCGACGGGTTTTAGCTGAATTTGCATTTTTATACAAATATATTTGAAGAGTGCTTGCTGTGTGCGTCAGTATGAGTGTGTGTGTGTATTGGGATGTATTGGGGTAATTCAGAAATGGGGTTTCGGGAGGTCGCTTGTTTGTCTGGCTGCTTTGTTTGCCACACCCCCTGCGGGGGCGTCTGTGTGCTGCGAATGTCAAGCGCATTGGCATTGTGGTTGAGATTTTTATTACGCGCATCGCCTAAAAGTCGACTGCGTGATTTTTTTTTTTTTTTGCTTTTGTTAATTAATTCACAACACTGACTGAAACAATCTGTACTTACAGCATGATCGTCATGGGCGGGATCACAAGTACGAGGTGGATGAGAAAACCCGCGAGGAAATCACATCGCTGATTGCACATCATGTGACGGCCGTTAATTACATTTACCGCAACACAAAGTTCGATGGACGCACTGAGCATCGCAACATACGCTTTGAGGTGAGTGCTGTGTCCGTGTCTGTTTGTGTGTGTGTGTGTGCGGGGGAGTGAAGTGAATTGAATTGGCACAACAGCGCCCCCTGTGGTCGGCAATTGCCAACAGCGTTAACGTTGCGCCAACAATGGACCAAGAACAAAGAGTCCTCTGTCCTCTTCCCAATGATGATGATGATAAAGGGGTAAAGGCAGGAGGACGCTTGAGCCTCAGACAACCCAACAATTATGTTGGAAGCCATTCGCTGGTTGTTGGGAGTTGAGTTTATTAACGCGGCCTTAAAGCTGGCGTTTCGGTCAAGGAATGCATCAATGTGCAAACCATGATTTAAATAAGCGACTGTTGAACGCTTCATTAAATCCAGAAATGAATTTAAAATTTATCAAGTTTAATTACTAAAATTACTAAAAAAAAGAAAATAATATATTCATATATTCTAAGATACACACCACTGAAAACACAATTTATGACCTAAAATCTATGAAAAACTCTTCTAAATTAAATTGATAGAAAACTCCTAATATTAAATGTTAAAATTTGTATCTGCTTTTCATTTACCTCAATTTAACTTTCACTATAAATCGATTCTTCGAATAAGAGAATAAATCTCATATACATTTTTTAAATTTCCAAAAATGTCAATTTAACTTTTATTCTAGTATTTTATATATATATATTTCATTTTAATTACTATTTCTTCTCTCATGAAACTGTATCTGAAGTTTTTTAATATTTGCTTTTATTCGCCAGGTGCAACGTATCAAAATTGACGACGACTCTGCCTGTCGGAGTTCCCACAACGGACCACATAATGCATTCTGCAACGAGCATATGGACGTATCAAATTTTTTGAATCTGCACTCCCTAGAAGATCACTCGGACTTTTGTCTGGCCTATGTGTTTACATACAGGTAAGTAGAATGGATGTATTCAATTGTCCAGGATTTGACATTGTTTCTCTTGCCTTGACAGAGATTTCACTGGCGGTACTTTGGGCTTGGCCTGGGTGGCCAGTGCATCAGGTGCTTCGGGTGGCATTTGTGAAAAGTACAAAACCTACACTGAGACTGTGGGCGGACAATACCAGAGCACAAAGCGTTCATTGAACACGGGCATCATAACCTTTGTCAACTACAACAGTCGAGTGCCTCCGAAAGTCTCTCAGCTGACGTTGGCTCATGAGATTGGACATAATTTTGGATCACCGGTAAGAAAGGTTTAATAAGAAACCGTAACAAGAAATTTATGAAAAATTAAGTTATGAACTTAATGTATCATTATGCAAAATAAAAGTAGAAAACTCCTATAGCAATTCAAAAATAAATGTTTAGAAAAGTCCGGAACAATTCGTTTATTTTTTTATTTTATAAACTTTTCATTCAAAATATCGCAAATATAATTACTATCAGTAATTTTTAATTTGAATTGAATGAACAAATAAGAAATAATGTTTGTAAAAAGAGTTTATAATTATAAACTAGAATACCTTGTTTACTCTATTCTATTTTATAATTATAATACTAGAATACTTTGTTTACTCTATTCTATTTTATAATTATAAACTAGAATACTTTCTTTACTCCTTCTACAAATTAAAATGAACATTAAAACACTTATCCATTCCACTTTCTCTCCCATCTTTAAATAACATTTAGTATTTGCATTACAATTAACAATAAACTGATTTCTATTTTAGCACGACTATCCACAAGAATGTCGACCTGGTGGACTGAATGGCAACTATATAATGTTTGCCAGCGCCACGTCCGGCGATCGTCCCAACAATTCGAAATTCTCGCCGTGCTCCATTCGCAACATTTCCAATGTGCTGGATGTGCTCGTGGGCAATTCAAAGCGAGACTGCTTCAAGGCATCGGAGGGAGCGTTCTGTGGCAACAAGATCGTGGAATCGGGCGAGGAATGCGATTGTGGGTTCAACGAGGAGGAGTGCAAGGACAAGTGCTGCTATCCCAGGCTGATCAGCGAGTACGATCAATCACTCAATTCGAGTGCCAAGGGCTGCAAACGACGTGCCAAGACACAATGCTCGCCATCGCAGGGTCCCTGCTGTCTCTCCAACTCGTGCACCTTTGTGCCCACGCATGCCTATCAGAAGTGCAAGGAGGAGACGGAGTGCAGCTGGTCGAGCACCTGTAATGGCACCACAGCCGAGTGTCCCGAGCCGCGACATCGCGATGACAAGACAATGTGCAACAATGGCACCGCTCTCTGCATACGGGGCGAGTGCAGCGGTTCACCGTGTCTGCTCTGGAATATGACCAAGTGTTTCCTCACCTCGTCCACTTTGCCTCACGTGAACAAGCGCAAACTGTGCGAACTTGCCTGTCAGGATGGCAACGATACTGCCACCTGTCGCAGCACCAGTGAATTTGCCGCCGAATACAACATTCAACGAGGTGGCATCAGTCTGCAGCCTGGTTCGCCGTGCGACAACTTCCAGGGCTATTGCGATGTGTTCCTCAAGTGTCGGGCTGTCGACGCCGACGGTCCGTTGGTTCGTCTTAAGAATCTGCTGCTCAATCGCGAGACGCTGCTCACTGTCGCCGAGTGGATCACCGGCAACTGGTATCTGGTGGTGTTGATGGGCGTTGGATTCATCGTCATCATGGGCGCCTTCATCAAGTGCTGTGCCGTGCACACGCCCAGCTCCAATCCGAAGAAGCGACGTGCTCGACGCATCAGTGAAACGCTTCGTGCTCCCATGAACACGATACGACGCATGGTAAGTAGTCCTTGCAACATGTTGCAATACCCCCTGCTGCCCAAAGAAATTGTGGGTAGAGGGCAGAAGATTGTATCTGTGATCTATTAAACTTCGTTGTCTGTCTGTTTGATGATCTTGACTTAAGTGGGTTTTTACTATCACGGACTTAAAAAGACAGTTTAGCATATTTCAGATTAGTTACAGCAGCTTTCAAATTGGAAAAGTATATAAAATTAGCAAATAAATTGTTACTTATTTTCCTATTAGATAAATTGAATGGATTTGAAATTTGTTTATAACATTTATTGATACTTTAGGGCTTTACCAATCTTTTAAGATTACAAAAACAAATACTTTATTCCATAAATATAGATTTTGAAAATACTAAAATAAATCAGGACGGCAAAAAACATTAATGGAAAGGATATCTTTTTTTAGATTACTTTTAATGAAAGCAAAATGAGAAAAGAAATAAATCTTAATAGCGCTATTAATGAATTTTTGTATTAGACAATATATATTTACAATTTTTTTGTACTCTACGTGCGCCTTTAAAATATGAGAACACTGTGTACCTTGAATTGAACATTAAGAGGCTTTACGACTGTTATGTTAAATATGCTCGTAATATTAAAGTAGTTTCACATATTGAAGATCAGATCTTATGAAAATGAAAGTTATGTAAATGAGCTCTGATAATTTACTTATGTACGAATAATTAACTTGTGGTCAATTAAGCCGCAGTTCAATTACAGCTCCTTAACAGCTCTATTAATGTAAACATTTTTAGACTTAACATTTGACTGTTAAGTTATCTTTGCTAGTCTAAGAATGATATGAATAATAATACTTTCACACATATTGATGATCAGATCTTAGTAGACGAAAGAATTAAAATAATGTAAAGATCTATGATAATATTACTTATGAACGAATAATTTAATTGTGGAAAATCAAGCTGAAATTCAACTACAGCTCCTTAACAGCTCTATTGATGTAAACTTTTTTAGACTTAACATTTGACTGTTAAGTTATCTTTGCTAGTCTATATATAATAATACTTTCACATATTGAAGATCAGATCTTAGTAGACGAAAGAATAAAAATAATGTAAATGATCTATGATAATTTACTTATGAACGAATAATTTAATTGTGGAAAATCAAGCTGAAATTCAATTACAGCACCTTAACAGCTCTGTTAATGTAAACTTTTATAGACTTAACATTCGACTGTTATCATTGGAAGTTAAGATGTATTGGAATTTGTAATTTCAAGTAATTGAAGATCACTAAGAATGATTCTGAATAATTGTTTCTACTCACTACACTTTCCTACTCATTTTACTAAATGCCCTTTCATCTTGCATCCCAACAGCAACGTCATCCGCATCAGCGTGGCGCTGGACCACGCAGCATTCCACCGCCAGCACACGAGGCGCAACACTATCCACGTGGTGGAGGAGGTTCGTCGGGTGGTGGTGCTGGCGGTGGGGGTGGAGGTGGAGGAGCTGGTCGACACGGCGGTGGACGAGCGCATCATCATCAGAATGCGCATCCGCATGAATGGGATCGTCATCAGGGGGGGCACTCGATAGTGCCACTGCCCACAGGCGGCAGCCACGCGAGTCGCAACTCGGCGGCGAACCAAGCGCGACGCAGCGATGGGCGTGGCACGCGACCCAGCAGCAGTGGACGGCCGCAGGCAACTGGAGGAGCACGTTCTGGGTATGGAGCCGAGCAAGGCGCGGGTGCGGGAACGGGCGGGCGCGGGTGCCATAGGTGGTGGTGTGCAGGCGGCCATCAGCAGCGGCGGTGTTGTGGCTCGAGCACAGCTGCCGTTGCCGCTGCCGCAGGCCAATGCACAGCAACAACAGCAGCAGCAGCAGCAACAAGCACTCTCACCGCAGCAACAACAACTACAACAACAACCACAAGCGTTTTATGCGCCGAAAGGTGCGTTTCCCTCCTCGCCAGATTCTTCTCTATGTAGCTGCAGTATTGCAAGTGTTAGAAAATGAGCTAGAAAGAAAGAATTGGAGATGTTTTGATGATTATTGTTACAAAACACACATTTAATTTACATTTGTCGTTTCTTTTTCTTTTTTCCTTCCGTTTGTGTTTCCCAAAATGCAAAATGCAAAAAAAACAAACATAAAACCAAATTAGAATTACCACCACGCAATAAGTCCCGTTCATCACGTACCAACAACAACACAGCCACGCCCTCGGGGGCCAGTAGTAGTAAAAACGCCAAAAGTGCCAAAGCCAAAGACACAGCCCAACAACAACAACAACACAAACACAACAACCGCAGTCGCAGCAGCAGCAAAGACAAATCGTCATCGTCATCGGCCGCGAAGACGCGTCGCAATATTGTCTACTAAGTGAAACGCGTGGAATTGGAACGGCCTATTCATATGCCATACTACTACAAACTGACAACTCGAACAACCCCATCACCTCCATCCATCGTTCCAAGAAACGCTTTACCTCCCTCCCCCCTCAAAAACCACACTGAATTCGAACTGCAATTGGTATGAGAATCTTTTACAAAAATGAAGTTTTTGCTTTCGTTTCGATTTCGTTTCCCCTCGATTCAACTAACGCAACTGTATTTGTCCAGCATATTTTGTAGTCTTGTTTTTGCAGCATGTTTTGTTTTGTCAGTTTTGTATTTGGAATTGATTTAACTTGTACTATATTGTTTTTTTTATGTTTTGTATTCGATATTTTGATTTGCCTCAGGATCCGTTTTATTTACCCTTCCTATTGTATTGTTGTTGTTTTTGTTATTGCATGCGCACAAAACTAAAATGATTAAATGAAATTCAAATTAACACTCAACTAACATTAATATTATAATTGCAACAAAAAGAATTGAATATTAAACAAAAAAAGGTGATCCCTAAAATTAATATTCAATTCTAGTTGGTTAATGCAACAGTTATATAATTGTTTAATTTATTAATATTTACTTTTCCTAACACTTCTTACTAACATTTAGCAAATGAAATACTCTCTAAAGAGAAACATTTCATTTGCATATTTTGTTTCTCTAAATAAGAAAGTACTAAAAACTTGATATGTATTTGTGTGAATGGGATATTTAATATGTTGCGAGATGTGGCTTAAATTTAAGTGGCCTCCCCACGGGGCAACTTAGTGGCGCCACAGCAAGCAACTGGGCAAGAAAACTAATTTAACTTCTAATGTGATTCCCCTTTTCCGTTTCTCTATGCTGAATATAGGCGTCGCGCCCCCTCCGCCGCTACAAGTAAGCTATAGTCGACCGACATCGCTGCATGACCAACAGCTACAACAACATCAGCAGGAACAGCAGGAGCACCACCAACAGCGTCAGCAGGAGCAAGAACATCAGCAACAGCCACAGCCACCGCCACAGCAACAGCAACCACACGCCTATGCTGACGCCTACGCGGCGTTGGGGCGTGGCCTCTATGAGTCAACGACGCGGGTGCCCCACAATAGTAAAGTTTGACAGACAAAATTGACGTCGGAGCGCCATAAAAAACCAAAAGTAAATAGACAAAAGAAGCAGCAGCAACAACAACAACAACAGCAACAAAAACAACGGCAACAACAACAGCTACAGCTAGCACAGCCACAACAAGAACAAAAATCAAATGAACTCAAACTAAATGTAAATGTAATTTTTATGCTAATTATTTTTATTTAAACAAAGCATGCAAAAAAAAAAAAAAATACAAGAGCAAAATTGAAATATAGAAAAAAGCAAGAGGAAAGAGGAAAAGTGAGGAGGGAAAAGGAAATTTCATATGTACCAACAAACAGACAAACAAAAAAAAAAAAAAAAAATGGAAAGATATTTTTGATTAAATTAATTGATATGGAAATGCAAATCATTATTAATATAAATAATTAAAACGGCAGATTGCATAATATATAGTAAATAAACAAAACACACACAAATATATATACATATATATATATATACAATACATACATATATACATGCATATATAATATATTGATTGTGCGTACTTATTTACAAAGCAGCAACCACATGAATAAAACCAATATTTAATGAATGGGAAATCAACAACAAAAAACCAAAATACAAAATTACAAAAGAAGCAAAATACAACAAAAAAATATATAAATAAAAATTAAAAAAATAAAATGGAATAAATAAACAAACATCACACATAAATGTCGAACCTTAACTAACGAGCAATAGCAAGAAAAAAAAATTAATTAAAATTTCCAAGCGCAAATCTATGTTCTGTAAAAAGGTGCAAATTAATTAATCGACAGAAAGAACAACAAGAGCGAAGCATTTAAATCGTATTTAACTGTAATACTGGCCAAGACTTTAGTTAAAGCCGTCAAAATTGCATTTGTAAACTAGCAACAACAACAGCAAGAGAAGAAAAAAAATGATACTAAATAAATTAACACATTTTCGATTCTTACGATACGAGAATTTATGAAATTTGTTGCCAAAGTCTTTTTCCATAAAAGCTTAAACTTAAATACTTTTTCCGGAACCAGTATCGAATAATGCAAGCAATTCAATAATCAAAGTATGATTACAATTCTTATTTCTCATAAACAATACGATACGAATAAGTCGATGAAGTTGATCCACAAGATGATCCACATATTATGTATGTAGTTATAATTTATATAATTTTAGTATTGACTTTCAATTGTCATCTATTGTATTAGGTTTAAAGCTTTATTTTGTAATGAGCTGTTTATTAGCCAGCAACTGATTATGTTAAATGTTAATCGTAAATGGCATGTATATCCTCGATAATTTAGAATTCGTCTTAAAGAAATATAATTATACAATCTATATAGTATATATATCTATTTGTTGTATTTTAAATAGGCTTTCTAGTTTATGTTTTTTGTTTTTGTCTGTGTTTTCGTTTTGTCTAAATCTTCTCAACATCAAATTGACTGCAATATGGAAGTAGCTAATTCTTTTTTATAACAGTTCCCAGTACTATGTGTGTATCTATATCTCAATTCTCAATTATTTTTGTAAAGACATTTTAATTCATTTTCCCATTTATACACTTCAAATTATCTAGGCCAATGAAATGTTGACTAATCTTTGAACTTGTTTATTTCCTTAGTCAAAGCATTTCTTTTCATCAATTTTTCAATTCTTGCTAACTAAATGAAACATGTAAATAGAAAATTTCTAAGAAATAATGAAAACAAACATAAATTAAGTGGAATATATTAAAATTTAATTGAATATACACAAACAAGCAGCAAAAATAAGTTTAACAGTAATTACTAAAATTGACATATATATACAAATATATATATATATAAATATAAAATATAAATTAAATTTAAATTGAATGAAAAACAAACACATAAAAACTATGCTATTAGTTTATTGCAGACAAACATACAAAAACAAAAAACATTTAACTATTAATTTAATTACTAAATACTGAATTAATTAATTGAATTTAAGGCTAAAAACACTGCTACAAAAAACAAAAAAAACAAAAGAATGAACATAAGAAATGATAATAAAAACAAGAACAAAACTACTATTTTATAAAATACAAAAAGTTTTTTGTTATTTATTTGTTCGACTGAGAGATGAACTCTGAGAGAGTATTATTATAAAGAGGCGTCTTCGATCCCATAAAGTATATATATTCTTGATCTGGGTCAACAGCTAAGACGATGCTAGCTATGTCCGTCTGACTGTCTGTCCGTCCGTATGAACACCTAGATCTCAGTGACTAGAAGTTATTTAAGAAATACTCTTGTATGGAAAAAAACCTATTTACTACTTGGCTGACAATCTGGTATATTTTACACTCTATGGTATATTTGAAGTGTAGTACTATATCAATATACCAATTATAGCGTTCGACATGTTTTAGTATTTTTGTGGTATATTAATTCGGTATACTATATTTCAAAATGAATACCGCACTATTTTTCGGTTATTTCAAATGTTTAGAGGGTATCATTCAACTGCAGCTTTCTTATTTGTTTAAGTGTAGAACTGTTTCAATATACCTAAATAAGATTTGGTAGGAAGTAATTCGACCTCTGGTGGCAACATTTGATTTGGTTTGTATGGTGATCTGGTCATTCAGCGCTTTAAGATTATGTTTGCGGACTCAAATTTATGAAATTTATGAAAAATGCCAACAACAGCAACAAATTCAATGATAAGGCTTTCTAAACCTACATACAATTAGCTCTGGTTTCTTTGCGTTCAGTTGTTTTTTAGTTGTGAGACGAATCGGAATAAAAAATTTAAATGAATATTTCTGCGTATACGTGTATATTGGCAGTTTTATTGATGACATCACAAGTGAATTGTTCGGTAAATATCTTAGTGAAATTATATAATTCAAAGAGAATTCTAAGTTAATATTCACTTCAGTGCCAATTGGATGATCAATGCAGCACCTATTGCTATCAGGTAGTGAAACCCCTTCTACAATACGTCAACACGGTCTCAACAATGACACAAGAAAATAACGAGTTGCAGCATACGGTTAAAATGCAGGCGAAAACAATAGAAAACTTAAATGAATTGATCAAAGAAAAAAACAAATTGATTAATAAGTATCAAAATAACAATGCCAATCAACAGAGACTTATTAATCAATATAAAATGCTAAACGATTTTAAGTCAAAATTAAACGAATCTTTAACAAGTCAGATTCGAAATAATATGAATCAACAGGAGCTTCAGTCAAAGTTAAACCAATTACTTGAAAATCATAGTCAAAATGAACGGAAGCTTCTTGCTCAATATGAAATGCAAATAACTAACCTTAAATCGGAAATCATGTCGAAAGATGAAGAAATTAAGGAATTGCAATCACAAAATGCAAAGACTAAAGCACTTCAGAATGAGATCACTGCTTATAAACAGACATCCAGTTGTTTTGGCAAATTGACGGAGCTTCATACGATCCGAAATCCCATAACAATGACAGTTTCATGTGAATCGAGCTTGCCTGGAGCTGGAACTGGATGGACTGTTATACAGCGACGTAAGGATGGTAGTGTGGATTTTAATAAAACCTGGTCAGAGTACAAAGAAGGTTTTGGAGATCCTGCGTGGAGAATTTTTTATTGGACTCGAGAAGCTTCACTTGCTAACACAATCCCAGCCCCATGAATTATATATATTCCTTGGCGACTTTTCTAATGAAACACGATATGCCAGATACAACAATTTTGTTATTGGTAGCGAGACAGAGGACTATAGAATAAAAGAACTTGGAACGTATTCAGGCGATGCTGGCGACTCATTGAAATTTCACAAATATTTAAAATTTTCAGCACCAGATAAGGATTTTTCCAATCAAGAGTGTGCATCCTATTTCAGTTCAGGCTGGTGGTTTTACGATGACGGTTGCTATAATTGGTATTTATGAAGTAAAAAATGTAAATAATATTAATTAAATTATGTTTTGAAATAGCAATTTTAATGGACAATATATACAAGAAGACATTGGAAAGGATATTGATGGAATTGAATGGGAAGACTGGAAAAAGGATCGACCTTTGAAATTTACACAAATGATGATAAGGCCAAAATCATGTTTATTCTGATAATATTACACTAAGCTCCGAGTATTTTAAATTCCTAGACAACAATTCACATCTTTGATCATTGCATCTTATCGTTTGATTGAAGCGTATTGCAGTATGTTGCACGTTGCGGATGGAAACATTGATCTAATTGTTTCACATCGTCGTGAAAATATTTAACTATATTTTATATTCACATGAACTTACATTTTAAATCTTAACATTGCACCAAAACTTATAATATAAATATTTTATATTCTTTTGAAGTTGTTTTTTAATTAATTTTCCCACTTACATAATTCATTTACATACATTTAACTAGACCAACAAAATTTAATTGTCTCCAAGATTTGCTTCAGTAATCAATTAAGTTATTTAATTCAACAGCTTAAGATTTATCTTCATCAATTGTTTAAAAATTGTTAGCTATTCTTTTATTGCGAAACAAAATAAGAAAAATTATATTCAAAATAAAAACCAAGTGCTGACTGTTTTATAAAATACAAAACAAAAAAACGTTTGTTTTTTATTTGTCCAAAATAGTATTTATTCACATTTGTTAGCAAACAATTTGAGGCACTTTCACAGTTAAATATTAATTGTACAAAATACTTAAAAATTAGTATATAAAACACATCTAGTTTTTTGGTTAAAACGAAAACACAAAGAGCTGCCTCTTGACAGCTGGACAAGACAAGGATCATTTCCAGGATCAAGAAGTCCTTAGGCACGCACTCGGGATGCCTTCTTGCTCTTGTCAGCCTTTGGCGGCGGTGGCCCACTGCGTCCTGCCTGCATATGACGATTGTAGATGCTGTTGGACAGATTGTCAGTTAAGAGAAGATCAACAATTTGTTTTTCGTACTCACATTTTGTATGTTTCGGTCTTGAGGTATTCAATGACATGACTAATGCCCAGCAAATACTGCTCAGCAATGGGATTGACCCAGGGATTCTCCTCCATTTTCATCACTGACTTATTGCTGAGTAAATCGAGCTGTGCCACCTCTGGTGGCAAGACCTGCAGCCGATTGTTTTGTATGTGCAACTCACGCAGTCGAAGCAAGTCGCCTACTTCGCGCGGCAGCTCCAAAAGATCGTTGTCGCGCAGTCCGAGGATTTGCAGGTTCTTTAGCTGACCCACCTCCTTTGGGATGTACTCAAAGTCGTTGTCGCCCAGGTAGAGAGCTCGCAGTGTTTCCATGCCAAAGAAGTTGCCGGGGAGCACGTGCTCATTGAGATTGTTATAGGACAGATCGAGCACTTCTAGAACTGGGAATGCCCCGAATCCGCGGGGAAGATTGTCCAGACGGTTGATGGACACATTGAGAATGCGCAGCTTGGGCATCGATGATAGGGAAACTGGCAGTTCGGTTAGCTGATTATTGGAGAGGTTCAGTATTTCCAGATTCAGCAAATTGGCGATTCCTGGACTAATAATGCTGATTTTGTTGTGGGACAGCGTCAGCCTTGTGATATTGGCCATGTTAACTGCGAAGTATAAGACATAAGTTCAACTAAAGTTATGTTTGGTGTAATTATTGCAATGTTTTGCGTTGTTTGGTAAGCGCAGCCAATTTCCTACTGGGTTGCAATCACAAAACTACAAACAGCTGTTTTACGATGTGCGTGCAACAGGCAAAGGTGCGAGTGGGATGACAATATTGCGTTCTGTTACTATTTATAATTGAAACAAATAAATATTGGGCGTTTTTTCTTTTTAATTTTCACTGCCAAACAATATCAAATTGTCGTAAAAAGCATATTCCTTATAACACGAGTTACGACGGTAAACCGTTGATTCAATTGCAGTGATATATGTAGTTGCCATGATTTGTTTATGGAAGCTGGCGTCATCAATCGGAATGATGACGATGGCGTCATAGATTTCGCGTGGGATTCAGCATTTTAAATACATTTTTCACTTATTTCTTAAAGCATATTACACATGCGTTACTCACATAGTCCAGGCAACTCCTCGAAGGACACCAGACCCTTGTCCACAAGGTCCAGTTCCCGATTTTGAGTCTCACGCGCCTCATCCAAAACCTTCTTCGCCTTCGACATCTTTGCGTTTACAGGCAGGCATTGATTCATGGCTGTTGTTGGTCGCTGTTATTGCTCTGTTAACCGTAAATGCTGTTAAGTCAAGAGCTGTAAACGAAATAGGCGCGTAATTTTAAACACTTTGCTTTCTAACGTATTAAGTACACAGTTTTCGGGTGTGTAACTATTATTAACAATTTATAACATTATCAACATCGATGTTTGCTTATTAAACATTAAAAACATCGATGTCCGCAACGATTATTTCTCTATTATCTAGCACATATTTATGAAATTCTGTTAAGCACAAAGCGTTGCCACTTTTTGTTAAATGAGTATTAGCGAAGACTTGCACCTCTCGCTTATGTACAATGATTTCAAAACTGTTGTTGGCTTTGAGACACAATTGCTGACCATATGCTTAATTACATATGCCTAATAACACTTTAACTATATAAAAATATAGTTATATACTAATTTATAACACTGCTTTGAATTGAAATATGGCCATTAGGTATTGTTTGAGTTGGAGGAGCACTGAGATTCCCAGTGCTTTTAAAACTGTTGCTGCACATGCCGCTTTTCCCCTGTTGCATCTGTTTTTCTTCTGCCAATTTTCACTTGCCTCCAGCACTCTGCGTTCAGTTTTACACTCTTTCAGTCAACTGTTCCACACGAACTATGCACTTGACCCAATTCTGGGTGCAATCCACAAGTTTTTCTTTTTATAAACAAAATTACAAATCAAGAATTTTCTTATTTTTCGTTGCGTTCATACGATTTGCACTGAGACAGCCGTCGACTGAGCATTAGTTGTGTGTTGTGCTCGTTACAATCGAAGCATTTGCCTATTCTAAATCGCTCACATCTAAAAATTAATCACAAAAATAGCCCCGTTGCGGATGCGTCACCTTCATTCGCCACGCGCGTCTCCGACTAACTGAGAAGATGTTTTACACCCTCTATAGAGCCAGCGATCCAACAGCGATCGATCGATCGATTGCCGCTACTTTTTGTCTCTTTGGATATGAGAGCTATCGTCTGTCTTCTATCCATAAAAAAACCAAGCAAAAGCAAAGCCAGGAGACATCCCACTCGTTAAACTTGATTCGAGTTCGTTTTGCTTTTGTTTATTTTATTTAAGTTTTAATTTTTTTTGTTTTTGTTTTTCAATGTAGTCTCGCGAAAACCCGTTTGACAGCATATTAGTTGAATGGCATTTGGTTTTGTTTTTATTTTGCTTTCCTTTCTCGTTGATTTGCTATTAACGTTGACAGTGTGACTGACTATGGGATACTCTTTCATCTAGTACAATTTAAACTACCTTAAGATATTCAGAACATTTTAAGAGTTGTTGCTTTCCAGCTATTCATATGACAAGCGAGTAAAAATATGTTTTATGAGTTAATTCTCTTTTTTTAGCCACTTCTTTTTTTAATATATTGCAATTAAAAGGTGTCATCATTAAAAAATAGCAAAGATATCTGAGGAAATAATTTACAATTTAAAATATTAACTTTCTCGAACATTACTTTTGTTTTTTTTCTGGTTTAAATTTAAATGTAATTTGAGATTGTATTTATTGAAGTTATAATTCCACTTTTTAAATCACATTCATTCAATTATTAGCTAACTTAACTCACAAACTTATTCCCCTACTATCTTGATATATCTAGGAATAAAATAAAATAGATGTCATACCTTAAAAATTATTATGAATATCATTTAATGCCTTCTTTGACTTTCCTCTTTAATCCTTCTCATCAACAACTATAATCTTTCTGATCTGTTCATTTTCAATAAGTCGAACAAAAGAAAAACAAGTAAGAAAGCTACAGTCGAGTGTACTCGACTGTGAGATACCCGCTACCCATTTTGAATAAAAGCAATATATTTTGCGGTATTATTCTCAAAATATACCAAATATACTGCAAAAATACTAAAAATATACCAAATGGTATATGTGGTATATCGATATAGTACCGCATTCAAAATATACCATAGACGGCTCAATATACCAGATTGTCAGCCAAAGCAACTCAGACCCCAAGTAAGTAGGCGTTTTGCCCATACAAAAGTATTTCTTTAATTACTTCCACAATTTTTTTCTGATCGCAACCAAATCAGGAATCATAACTACTATAGTTATTACTGTATATACCAAAATTCGTAACTCTAGCTTTAAAATTACGCTTGTTATTCGATTTTTTTGATTTGCAGATGCGGAAGTGGGCGTGGTAAAAATTTGAAACAAACTTGATCTGCGTGCAAACATAACAAATGCTGTCGAAAATTATAGAAAATTATAGCTCTATCTCTTATAGTCTCTGAGATCTAGGTGCTCATACGGACAGAAGGACGGACGGACAGACGGACAGACGGACATGGCTAGATCGTCTCGGCTGTTGACGCTGATCAAGAATATATATACTTTTAAGGGTCGGAGATGCCTCCTTCTACCTGTTACATACATTTCCTGCCGGCACAAAGTTATAATACCCTTCTACCCTATGGGTAGCGGGTATAAATATATATTTAAAATGATAATTGCAATTTTCAACTTTATTTTTTTGAAAAAAAGTGTGAAGCAGACAAGAGATCTAAAATTAAATATTAATATTATTAATAATATTTTGCAATAAAAGAATAGCTAACAATTTTTAAACAGTTGATAAAGATAAATCTTTAGCTGTTGAATTAAATAACTTAATCTATTACTGAAGTAGAAAAATAATTTTAGTTGGTCTAGTTAAATTTATGTCCGCAATCAATTATATAAATGTGAAAATGAATTCAAAAACAACTTCAAAAGAATATAAAATATTTATTATATTATATTTTCGTGCAATGTTAAGATTTAAAATGTAAGTTCATATGAATATTATCTGATATAAAATATAGTTGCATAGTTGCAATGTGAAACAATTTGTTCAATGTTTCCATCCGCGACATGCAACATGCTGCAATACGCTTCAATCAAACGATAAGATGCAATGATCAAAGATGTGAATTGTTAATTTAAGGCAATTCTGAAAATATAATTTAATGTGTATGGTTAGTGGTACAAGGTTTACAAATCACTTGTTGTGCAGCAATTTAGCAGATCATACAACATTATTCCGTTATGTTCCAGAGTTGCCACCAAGCTTCAAAAAGCGTGGCCTAACTTTCGGCCGTTACATGTGTTGCCACCATGGTAATAATAGTTTGGCAATAATCACTAAAATTGAATTTTCTGGAATATTTTGATGATTTTTTCATTCACAATTTTAGTGCATAAATACTACATGCAATTTGACGAACATGGATTTAATAGAAAGATAATCTAGTTTTCTATAGTTTTACATTTAAACTTTTTTAATTTAAGACTAAATATTATGTAAAAAGACGAAAATAAAAAGTTTTTTTTTAGATTTTTTTTTTTATCGATATGTTACGCTAAAGTTGCGGAGCTATCTTGACGTACATCATTTTGACTGGCTTGGTAAATCGATATACCGATAACGCTGACAGCTCAATTGTATTTTGAAGCAGGCGGCTAGTCAATCAAGCACGTGCTGCCGGTTCCAAAACAAATAAATTTGTATTCTTATTTTGTGGTAAGACAAACTAGCTGGTTTAGTAAAACGAAGTGAACTTTTTTATTAATAGCTTCTATTAATACAGGCACCGCATGCAATGGCTGAAATATCAGCTTACCAGATACCAGATGCCGAGAAACCATCACCAGCCAAGAAGCAGCAGCAAAATAATGCAGCACTGTCGCCAAAAAATGCACCAAAGCACACCGCAAAGCATAATGGTGAAATCAAGGATAACGGTGCCAAACAAAATGGCGTCGCCAAAAGTCCAAAAGCAGTGCAGAAAATGGCGATGGCTAGTCCCAAAAAAGGGTTGAAGCCAAACGGATCAGGGAAAAGAGCAGCAAATTCAAATTTGAATGAATCGCAACGGAAGAAAAAACAAATGTCCAGCTACAGTGATCAGTCCGATGACAACGCTTCTGATGATTATAGCGGCGGCAGAAATGATGACGAAGGCAGCGACGATGATAGCAATGATTGTGGCGACATTACTGTCGATCTTACGAACAGTGTTGGCGATAGCAACGACACAATCAACGATGACGATGGCGACGACGACGACGACATCGACGACATCGACTACGACGACGACGAAGTCGAGTCACCAGCTGTTGCACCACCAACAGCCGGACGTCGCTCCCAGGATGCCAACAACAATGTGGAGAAACCCGCGCTGACTGCGGTGGTCAAGCCCAAGGAGACGCTCCTCGGACGTCGCCAGCACGATGAGGGAGAAGCCACCAAAGCAGCTGAAACTGGAAACTCGCAACCCAAGCAGCGTCGCGTTGGACACCTGGATAAACCCACCTGTGAGGAGGTGCATTTGCAAGACAGCGTGGAGGAAGGCAAACGTGCGCTCAGCTGGCTGATGAATCCCATCGAGCCGCAGAAGTTCTTCCAAGGGTATTGGGAGCAGAATCCGTGTCGGGTGGTGGGACGCAAGGCTAATTACTTCTCGCATTTGATGTCCTTTCCCATGATCGAGGAGATGCTACTGAAGAATCATTTGGAGTTCACCACAAACATCGATATCACCAGCTATAAGAATGGCAAACGCGAGACCCACAATCCTGATGGACGCGCCATGCCGCTCACAGTTTGGAGCTATTACTCAAACGGTTATAGTGTCCGCTTTTTGAATCCCAGCACTTATCTGGAGAAGTTGCGTGCGTTGTGCACCCGACTCCAGGAGTTCTTCTATTGTCTGGTGGGTGCGAATGCGTATTTGACGCCACCGAATAGTCAGGGATGTGCACCGCATTACGATGACATCGAAACGTTCGTCCTGCAGGTGGAGGGACGCAAACGTTGGCGTCTCTACATGCCACCGTCTCCCAGCGATATCATGGCACGCGTCTCCTCGGGCAATTACAGCCAAAAGGACTTGGGAACACCGACACTCGATGTGGTCCTCGAACCCGGTGATATTCTCTACTTCCCCAGGGGCACCGTTCATCAGGCGGTGACCGAGGAACAACAGCATTCGCTGCACATAACGCTGAGCGTCTATCAGCAATCGTATGCGAATCTAGTCGAGAAATTGATGCCGTCTGTCATGGAGCGTGCCATACGTCAGCATTTGAATTTGCATCGCGGTCTCCCGCTCGAAACGTGGCGTCACTTGGGATATGCCGCTGGTGGTCAAATGTCCGAGGAGCGTGACAAATTGCTCGGTGACATCACGAAGCTGGTGCAAACTTATTTGCTGCCCAGTGCCGAACAAATCGATGCGGCTGTCGATCAGTTGGCCAAGCGATTTCAACACGAGGCTTTGCCGCCAATTGTCCAGGAGGAGGAAAAGGCACGAACCGTTTTTGGTTCGGTCAGCGAGATCGATAAACAGGGCAATCGTCAGCCCGATTACAATCTAACTGGGAGCACCGAAGTGCGTCTGTTGCGTGCCAACATTTTGCGTCTGATTAAAGAGGGAAAGGTCATCCGTATCTATTACTATCTGGATAATGCGCTCGAGTATTGCAAGTTTGATGCCAGCTATATGGAAATCCAGCCCGAGAAGGTGTCGGTTGTGGAAGCTCTGATCAGGGCATATCCGAAGTATACGTCGGTCAAGGAGCTGCCGCTGTGCCCTCAGGATCGTAGCATTGAGGTGGCCACCGCACTCTGGGAGCGTGGACTGCTCATGACCAAAGAGCCCTTCAAGTAAAAATAAAAATTACTATATTTTTCTATCCTTTCATATTAAAGTCAATTTAATGGAAGTGAAACGATTTCAATTATATAAAAGCTAATGACAAACCTATAGATCTAAAGCATTTAATTTTTGATGAATATAAACTGAACTAATATAATATAAAGATTTGTTCAAGCAACGGTTAAAGAATAAGCTGGTTGATTAAAAATAAAGTCAAATGTAATGACTAGAATACATTATACCATGTTTAATAATTGATTGAGAAGCGCTGATTATTTATTTCTCCGCAGTCCATACTCAGTTGAATACAGTTACAAGTAAGAAAGCTACAGTCGAGAGTGCTCTACTGTGAGATACTCGCCACTACCCATTTTGAATAAAAGCAATATATTGATGTATTAATTTTATAAAATACCAAATTAATATACCACAAAAATACTAAAAATACAAACGGATACTACATTTAAAATATATATAGTATATAGAGTGCAAAATGAGCCAGATTGTCAGCTAAAGCAGCTAAGACCCGATTGAAGTAGACGTTTTTAATTAATTAATTTAATTTGATCGCAGCCGAACTTTCAGGAATGATAAAGACTGTGATATTATTATATGTACCAAAATTAGATTAGAATTTCGGTATACTTTAAGAATATGGTTTTATTGAAAATGAGAAACAAGTATCTGTTAGGATGCAAGTCAGCTCGATTTACTCAGCAATAAGTCAGTGATGAAAATGGAGGAGAATCCCTGGATCAATCCCATTGCTGAGCAGTATTTGCTGGGCATTAGCCATGTCATTGAATACCTCAAGACCGAAACTTACAAAATGTGAGTGCAAAACACAAATTGTTGATCTTCTCTTAACTGACAATCTGTCTAACAGCATCTACAATCGTCATATGCAGGCAGGACGCAGTGGGCCACCGCCGCCAAAGGCTGACAAGAGCAAGAAGGCATCCCGAGTGCGTGCCTAAGGACTTCTTGATCCTGGAAATGATCCTTGTCTTGTCCAGCTGTCAAGAGGCAGCTCTTTGTGTTTTCGTTTTAACCAAAAAACTAGATGTGTTTTATATACTAATTTTTAAGTATTTTGTACATTAATATTTAACTGTGAAAGTGCCTTAAATTGTTTGCTAACAAATGTGAATAAATACTATTTTGGACGAATAAAAAACAAACGTTTTTTTGTTTTGTATTTTATAAAACAGTCAGCATTTTGTTTTTATTTTGAATATAATTGTCCTTATTTTCTATCGCAATAAAAGAATAGCTAACAATTTTTAAGCAGTTGATGAAGATAAATCTTAAGCTGTTGAATTAAATAACTTAATTGATTACTGAAGAAAATCTTGGAGACAATTAAATTTTGTTGGTCTTTTTAAATTTATGTCCGAAATCAATTATATAAATGTGAAAATTAATTAAAAAACAACTTCAAAAGAATATAAAATCTTTATATTCTTAGTTTTAGTGCATATTATCTGAATATTATGAATATTATCTGATATAAAATATAGTTGCATAGTTGCGATGTGAAACAATTTGTTCAATGTTTCCATCTGCAACATGCAACATGCTGCAATTCGCTTCAATCAAACGATAAGATGCAATGATCAAAGATGTGAATTGTTAATTTAAGACAATTCTGAAAGAAAATAGAATGCAAGTCTAGGAATTTAAACTATTCGGAGCTTAGTGTAATATTTTCAGAATAAACATGATTTTGGCCTTATCATCATTTGTGTAAATTTCAAAGGTCGATTCTTTTTCCATTCTCTCCATTCAATTCCATCAGTTTCCTCTCCAATGTCTTCTTGTATATATTTTCCATTAAGATTGCTATATTTAAAACATAATTTAATTAATATTATTTACATTTTTTACTTCATAAATACCAAGAATAGCAACCAATATTGGAAAACCACCAGCCTGAACTGAAATAGGGTGGACACTTATCATAGGTAAAATCTTTATCGGGTGTTGAAAATCTATATTTGTGATCCGCTAATGAGTCGCCAGCATCGCCTGAATATGTTCCAAGATCTTTTATTCTATAGTCCTCTGTCTCGCTACCAATAACAAAGTTGTTGTATCTGGCATACCGTGTTTCATTAGAAAAGTCGCCAAGGGATATATATAATTCATGGGGCTGGGATTGTGTTAGCAAGTGAAGCTTATCGAGTCCAATAAAGAATTCTCCTCGCAGATCTCCAAAACCCTCTTTGTACTCTGACCAAGTTCTATTAAAATTGATGGTACCATCTTTACGTCGCTGTATAACAGTCCATCCAGTTCCAGCTCCAGGGAAGTTCGATTCACATGAAACTGTCATTGTTTGTGTTATAGGAACTCGAATCGAATGAAGCTCCGTCAATTTGCCAAAACAACTGGATGTCTGTTTATAAGCAGTGATCTCATTCTGACGTTCTTTAGTCTTTGCAATTTGTGATTGCAATTCTTTAATTTCTTCATCTTTCGACTTGATTTCCGATTTTAGGTTAGTTATTTGATGAATAAGTTTTTGTTGATTTCGATTATGGATTTCGAATGACTCGCTTAACTTTGACTTAATAAGTTCGGATTGTATCTCACACGATTTCGATTGCTTGTCCTTATATAGGATCAATTCTGCCTGCATCTTATCCGTAAGCTGCAACTCGTTTTTTTCTTCTGTCATTGTATTCATCGTGTTGACGTATTGTAGAAGGGGCTTCACAACCTGATAGCAATAGGTGCTGCATTGATCATCCAATTGACACTTAAATGAATATTAACTTAGAATTCTCTTTGAATTATATAATTTCACTAAGATATTTACCGAACAATTCACTTGTGATGTCATTAATAAAACTGTCAATATACACGTATACGCTGAAATATTCATTTCAATTTTGTATTCCGAATCGTCTCACAACTAACAAGCGACTGAGCGCAAAGAAGAAAGTCATCAGAGATAACTGGAGGCTTAGAAAGTCTTATCATTGAATTTGTTGCTGTTGTTGCCATTTTTCTTAGGAATCAATTAAATTATAAATCCGCAAACATAATGTAACAAATGTTGCCAACAGAGGTCGAATTACTTGCTACGATTTTAGGTATATTGAACACTTAAACAAAAGTATTTCTTGAATAACTTCTTCTAGTCTCTGAGATCTATGTGTTCATACGGACGGACAGACAGTCAGACGGACATAGCTATATCGTCTCATCTGTTAGCACTGATAAAAAATATATATACTTTATGATGTCGGATATGCCTCCTTATCTACCCTTCTACCCTATGGTAGAGAGTTTAATGATGGAGAATTTCTCTCTCTCTCTCTCCTGAAAATTTGGTTGCGATCAGATAAGAATTGACGAAGTTATTAAAGAAATGCTTTTGTATGGGCAAAAACGCCTACTTACTAGGGGTCTGAGTTGCTTTGGCTGACAATCTGGTATATTGTGGCGACTATGGTATATTTTAAATGCAGTACTATATCGATATACCAAATACACCATTTGATATATTTTTAGTATTTTCGAGTATTTCTGGTATATTTTGACAATAATATCGCAATATTTTGATTTTATTCAAAATGGGTAGCGGGTATCTCACAGTCGAGTACACTCGACTGTAGCTTTCTTACTTATTTTATTTAAAATTTGATTTTTTTGTTTTTGTTTTTCAATGTAGGCTCGCGAAAACCCGTTTGACAGCATATTAGTTGAATGGCATTTGGTATTGTTTTTATTTTGCTTTCCTTTGCTATTAACGTTGACAGTGTGACTGACTATGGGATACTCTTTCATCTAGTTTAATTTAAACTATCTTAAGATATTGAGAACATTTTAAGAGTTGCTGTTTCCCAGCTATTCATGTGACATTTTTCAAGCGAGTAAAAATAAGTTTTGTGTTAATAAACTTGTTTTTTATTTTTTTTATTATAATGCAATTAAAAGGTGTCATGAGCAAGTATGCATTAAAATAGTTACAATATTTACTTTCTCGAACATAATTTTCATTTTTTTTTTCTGTTTTAAATTTAAATGTAATTTGAGATTGTATTTATTGAAGTTATAATTACACTTTTTAAATCACATTCATTCAATTATTAGCTAACTTAACTATAACAAACTTATTCCCCTACTATCTTGGTATATCTAGGAATAAACTAAATTAGATGTCATACTTTAAAAACTAAACTGAATATCATGCAATGCCTTTTTTGACTTTTCTCGAAACAAAAACTAGTAAAACTAGTAAAAATATATATACAAAATGATAATTGCAATTTTCAACTTTATTTTTTTTGAAAAAAAGTGTGAAGCAGACAAGAGATCTAAAATTAAATTTTAATATTAAATTTAGATGTAGATGAGCACGAAATTTATCTGTGAAATAAAAATTACTATATTTTTCTATCCTTTCATATTTCATAAAATAAATAAATAAAGAAATAATAATATAATAATAAAAAATATATATATATATATATATATATATATATATATATATATATATATATATATATATATATAAGTATACCAGATTGTCAGCTAAAGCAGCTAAGACTCGATAAAAGTTGATGTTTTTCTTATAAAAAAGTTTTCCTTTAATATCATTTAACAGTTTTAATTTGATCGCAACCAAACTTTCAGGAATGATAAAGGCGGTTGATATTATTGAATTAACCAAAATTAAATTAGAATTTCTGTATATTTTAAGAATATGGTTTAATTGAAAATCGACTGTAGATTTCTTACTTGTTTCTACATATATTTAAAATAATTTCAAAACATTTAATCAATTTCCATTAAATACACGAGTATTCGTATCTTAAAGAAAATAAAAAAAATATTGCTTTCTTTTCTTTTCATATATGTACACTGAAAGAAATGTTCTAGTATCACGATTTGGGTCTTTGTTCTACATACTGAGCTAAGAATGAAAACACTCACAGTTAGATAATAACATGTAATCTAAATCTAGAATTCTTAGTCTTATTTAGAGATTTTTTGTCATTTTTCCGATTAATGCTCTTAGTTTTAAGAATTTGTACTTAAAGTAGTGATATTTTAGGAACACAAAATTTCAGATAAATGTTCTTGCTTTTAGAAACTGGTCTTTTTGAAGTATGCGTTTGCATCTCAAAGAAGTAATATACATTTTTGTGAATTATTCATTTTAGAGTCTCTTAAATTTTAAATGTTAAGTAATGATTTAAAGACTTCTTTCGTTGTAATCTAAAATATTCATTCATGACGCACAAGAGTATGTGAATGTAGAATAAATTATACAAAAATATTGTTTTCTTTCGTTTTTAATATAGGTCTCAAATTATAAATTTGATAGAGGCCTTAACATATTTTTGTATAAATGTAGCGCAACGGCGGAAATCAAGTGCGAGTTGATAAAATAGTCAAAGCTATTAAATAGTAAAGGACTTGCGCTGCGAACTGTGATTCATTATTTAATAAATGCCGCTTTTGAATGGGGTGGAGAATGGGGTTGGTCTATGCATTATACGTGACCCGTTGGCAGTTCCGTTTAGATAGTTAGCAGAATTTTTAATTACTTTATTGTTGCAGCAGTCGTTAGAGTTGGGGTTCGGGATTGGGTTTGGAATTGGGATTTTGGGTTTGGGTTTGGGAATTGTGGTGTGGGGAGATTGTGGCTCTGTGTGTAGCTGCATCTCTGATATGCATTGTTAGTCATATTTTTGTTGTTTTCGTATTAATTTTCATTCCGCCTGTCGAATATGCCAAAGCCAGTGAAAGTTTGTCTTTTGTGCCTTGCGATGCATAATTTGCGTGTTGCATACTTTTTGGGGCGCATTGCTTCGTTCATTTCCAAAGGGGTTGCAAATCTCTCTCTGTGTATGTGTGTGTGTGTATGCATGTGTTGTTGTGCGCCACATTTCCGCCATATAAAATATGCAAAACAATGCAAACTCTCTCGTAGTCCAAAAAAAAAAAAAAACTTTAGCCTGACCGAAAAATTAATTTTGTTTTTGGATGAGAATTTCGAGCGCCAGATTTCTGGCTGCTAATGTTGTGGCAACATTCTACTCTATACCAGCCACCCATCAACGTTAGTTTTTGTTTTAATTTCATTTTTTTTTGTTTTTATAATGTTGCTCCTCTGTTTTTCTAGTCTTCGTTATTTTCAAAGTTTTGACCGTTTGGCAAATTTACCCAATTTGGGTAAAAATTCATCAAAATGTTTAAAACTCTCTCTTTCGCTAACGAATTCATTTGTGAATCAATAAAGATGTTTTTAATTTAGCTTTTATTGCTATTAAAATAATCAAATTTTATTGAGTTATAACAGTAATTATTATTTTAAATAAATTCTAGTCAATAATCCCAATCGATTTGAAATATATTGTTTTATTAAACTGTTTTCACTAATGTTGCACCTCACGTCATTGGGTAAAAAAGCCAAGCAATTATGAAAATTTATTACCTATACATTATTTATATTAAACAAATGCCCAGCGTGGGCTTAAGTATCTGTTAAGTTGCTCGATTTATATGCTAATGTGTTTCTCTCTGTGTGTATGTGTGTGTAAAGTATAATTCATTTTGTGTTGCGTCTGTGATTGGTATTACCATAAATTATTCAGTGTCGAAATGTTTTGCGGTCCCATTTTAAATGAGTTGTAAAATATGCAAGTTAATTTGGGAGAATCGTCCAACTGCAGCCATAAATTCGCATTAAGTTGTACAATAATTTGCAGCATTTAACAGCGTTTGATATTGTTGCGCTATCTGCTATCTACCATAATAGGGATCTGAGTATTGTGTTTCATCGATGCGAGGTTAGGTTGATTTATCTCAACGCTTAGTCTTTTACTAATTTCTGGCCATTTGCATGTGCTGGCCACAAAGCTGACCACAGCAAAGGAGTCCGTTGGCTTGGCTTGGCTTGGCTTGGTTTTGTCTCGATAAATGGGCTGATTGAATAACTGGAAAGGAACTGAAATATAAATGACAGATGCCCCCCTTCATTCCCTCGGTCCAATCCCTAATCCTTCGCCCTACCTCTGAGCAGCTGTCAGCAGTGGGCAACAGGGGTGCGGGGTCCGGGATGAAGGGGTGTTGCCTTCTGGCCGCCACTGCCTCTTTTATTTCTGGCAATTTTTCAATGTGCTTTGTTTACATTGGGCCAGGACCAACAGCAGCAGCAGCAAGAGCAGCTTGAGCTAATACCACCAAGCGAGGCACTCAGGAAGGAAGGCAGGCGGGCAGAGGGGAAGACAGGAAGGCAGACAGCACCAATCACTGGTACTTCGTACTGAGTATTGACTGTGCTTTGTAGGACCTGCTTATCCTGCTAGCTTTCGTCCTATGCCTTTGCCTCGACTCTGAGCCGTTTGATTTACTTCAAACAATTGGCAACATCATACATCAACGACTCTTGTTCCCTCCGCTTCTTCTGCTTCTTCTTTTATTTTCTCACAAATCTCTATGCAAAGCGTTGAGCTCTTCACTTTGTTGTTCTCTGCCCCAATCTTTCAATCGTATTCCTTATTCTTTTTTTATTTTCTTTTCGTATTTCTTTATTCAATTCGCAAGCTAAATGCTCAGGCTTATGCAAGTATTGAGCAATGTGCTTTTTTCGTTGTAAACGAGTTGAGAACACGATTGTCATGGCTTATTTTGTCTCTGTTGGAATGCTAAATAGGAAATTTATTTGTGTTAAAATTGTCGAACGTAAGTGTATTTATTTTATCTTTCTATAAAGTTATATGTTATTTATGGTTTTGAAATTCATTTTATTTTCTATTTATTTTTTTTTATTTTTCTTTTATATTTCAAAACTGACAACAATTTGATTAGATTTGTCTTTAATGACTAATTTGTATAAACTTGTTTTGTAGTAATTATAAACAAACATTTTCGAATAATTATCAATAAACTTTCTTCTAACGATTCTATGCCATTTTAAAGTATTCTCTACGGAATGCTCATTTGAAATATTTCAAAGGGTTTAAATAATTGCAATTGCGGTTGATTTGTTTGCACAAATCATGACTCAAAATTAGCGGCTCGTAATAGAGAATTCATTGGCCAACAGGTTATGGAAATGCGATAAATGACTGGGAAATTAATTGGCGAAATACTAATCCATTTTAATTAAAGTAAATAAAATTGAAATTCAAAGAGAGTTGGCATCCAGTGACCAAAAGGGAATTATGACAGGCCAAAAACCAAAAAAATACGAGTCAAAAACAAATGAAAATATTAATGTTATTGGAGAGTTCGCTTTGTGTTGGGCCGTCAACACAGTTAGATAATCGGATTTGAATGCTGTTTTATTGCACTTGCATTCAAGGGGTGTAAAATGCATAAATCATAATTATGCACACATTGTAAATAAATAAAATTGTATATTAATTTGTTGACAATTATGAAATTATAAAAGCTAGACAAAAGCGAAACCACAGCAGCTATAAATTCGAGAGAAAAAAACAGCAGCGAAATATAAATAAAATGCGTTTTGCAGCTTACAAAGCGATTAATTAGCGTTAAGTCAGCAGTTTGGCTGTCAACAAATATTTAACTGCTCATTAGTTGACCCAGTCCCAGTCGGCGAGGTTTCTCTCTACTATCCAATGCCAATGCCAATCCCATTCCCAATCCCAGCTGCAGTTCCAGCGCAGTGTCAATGCGACAGTCCAGGGGGCAAAATCAGCGTTACGTATACGCCGCATGCAACCGCACACACTGTACCTGCCTCATTAAGATTCAGTTTGTGTCGCTGTCTCGCTTCGTCTCAAGTTAACTCCATCTCCAGCAATGCCACAAATTTCGTGTGCATGAGTGTGTTAGTGTCTGTATGTGTGTGTGTGTGTGTGTGTGCGGGGAGAAAAACTACTTGTTATTCAGTGCGTTTAACTTCGTTTAGTTGGGCGAAATGTTTTAGAACTCGTTAGAGCGTCCGCTTGGTCACAGCAGTGGTTACCATTAAAGTGCGCCAGAGATTGACAGACATCGCCCACTGTATGCGGGCGTTGGCGGGGGCCGGGGGTGAAGCCTAATCAATGCTCTCTTTCAGATCGACTAACCGCCTAAAGCTACCCGCATTACGGTGTAATTTATTTAGCATTAACTGTTGCACGATTCTGCAGAGTAAGGAGACAACAACTCCAACTACGATATATCAAGTAGTGCATGAATTAAAGGAAATAATATTCAGATTTATTCAGTTCATTTGCTGTTGAAGTTTAAAGAGACTACTTTATTTCTCTGCAAATCAGATCGGTACTTATAACGGCTGCCCATAGTGTTAACAATGTGCCTGCAGGATATACAAGTAGAAGCTAGAAGGTTTATGACAGCTTTTGAAGCTTTTTGGTGCATACACTAATAACTATAGAAGAAAACTACAGTGAAGTGTGCTCGACTCTGAGATACCTATTTTCAAAAAAAGCAAAAAAGCGTGTCATTATTCTTAAAATATATCAAAATAATAATATATAATAATAATACCACAAAAATACAAAAAAATATACCAAATTATATGTTTGTGTATTTCTACATTACACATATACCATATAGTGCAAAATATACTAGATTGCTAGTCAAAGCAACTAAGACCCGTTTTTGTCCATATTTAAGTATTTCTTTAGTAATTTCGAAAATTTTGTTATATACATAAATATCTATAGTCTTTGTGATTCTTGAAATTTTGGTTGCGATTAGATAAAAATTGTTGAAGTTATGTAGTACTATATCAATATACCAAAAATAGTCGTTGGTATATTTTTGGGTTTAAAATTTTATATTTTCAAGTTTTGCACAATTTTAATTTTATTCACAATGAGTAGCGGGTATCTGACAGTCTGGCACACTCGACTGTAGCTTACTTATTTGCTTCAGTTCTGTTGCAGTCGAAAATTAAAGATACTACTTCTTTAGTTTAAATTTATTTCACTGCAAAACAAATCGGTTTTTTTATTGTACTCGTATTCAAATTAAGTACTACCGACAACTCAATGTCAACACATAGACATCGAGGCGACTATTCAAGCATATTCAATGCTTTTTGTGGGGCAATCAAGCGAACGAAGAGACGCACACAGACATTTTTGGTCGTCGTAACATTTCTTCATGATTAAACCGATGGGGATGTGTGCTGGCTGCCTAGTTGCCTAGCTGACTGGGTGGCCTCTCACACTCTCGTGCCAATTATCATTTGTCTGGCAGCTGGCCAAAACAAAAGCGTTCGACGCTGTCAAAATCAAAGTACTGAAAGTATTGAGGCAGACAAAGCACGTCTACCTGTCGGTCAATGTGCGCACTTTCGTCCTGTTCCACAGTTAGAATATGGCAACTACTACTGCAAGTAGATGTACGACTTCAAGGGAGTCGAAAAAACTTTTTCCAACTACAACTTATCGTGTTCAACACAGACAAGCAAAAGCACAGATATGGAGACACATGACAACATGAGTAAGCAAGTATTCTATTGCCTGCTTTTTGGCGCGTTGTCTGATGATTTGACATGAACATTTGACAGGCAACAACATGTCGCCTAGTTAGCAGTTGTTCACACCTAATAATCATCGAATGGAATGAGAACACTTTCAGCAACAACAACGATAATAATCAATATGAATCGGTTTATAAAGTGCTGCTAGCTATTCAAAACTAATTTCTCATAGCAAAATGCAACAATAAATCCAATTAGATGACGAAAAAATAAGAGAAATAGAGAGAGAGAGTAGGAAAATAAACTAAACGAGACAACAAATCCATCAGGCAAACAAACCAATCCAACAAATCGCTTTTCGAGTTGAAGTTTGGTGTCGGACTTTGCAGTTAACAAAGATGAATGATGCATTTTTTATTGGCGGGAAGCAGTGCAGAAGCAGAATCAGCTCAAACAACATTTGCCAGCCAAAACTCAGGCAATGAAAAACTAAAAGAAAATTCAAACTGTTTGAATTTTATTGGCGAAATTGATAAAGTGGCTGTAGCAGAATCGAAAGGAATTGCAAATGCACGAGAGAAGAGTAGGAGAAGGAGCAAGAGCGGATCGATCGATAAAGGTGAAAAGACAGGATACTGCAAGCAAAAGACTGCTAAGCAATCAATGTGCTCAAGTTCAGGGATTGCAAGATATAAGGCAGTGTTTTCTTATTTTCCGATTTGTGTTCGGCATGCATAAAAATATGAGCTCAGTATCTTGTCTTACTCTCTGATTGCGGTTGCAATTGCCTTGATGTTGTTTTTTTATAGCAAACGCTTTTCCGTGTACCAAATCAATTTTAATTTGCGACAAAAACCGATATTTTGATAAAATCATATTGACAGTTTAGTTGGGTCGAACATCTCTAAATGTGAGAATTGATAAAAGTAGATAATTAATATTATTTTTGTTTAATAATTATTACTATTGATTTATTGAGAGCTGTAATTATTTTCCAATTTATTTTAATGATATCATTTTCTAGTTGATAGTCAGTGAAATATTTAGACATAATTTTATTGGTATTGATTATACAATAATTATGCAATTAATTTATTGTAGTAGAATTATGTAATGTGTAATAAACAAATGTATTGATAATTATTACTGTGATTATTTTCAAAATTATTTTAATTATATTTCTTTTTTAAGTTTATAATCAGTGAAATATGTACCCAAATTTATTTGGATTGAAAATTCAATATTTACTGTATTTTTAACTTATTGTGGTATATTTTTTTAAAATGATTTACAAACCCAGAAATATTAATAAGTTCCTTCTACATTCACTAAAGCATTTACCTTATGACATTCTACTAGTATACTTAATAAACTTGTAGACTTGTCCATTAAAATACCTGTACAAGAGTATCATAGCTTTATAAGCACCAAAAACCCAAATTTGTATTTGTCAAACAGAAAACTTGAAGTGGGCAGCTCTCTTGGTAGTTGAGAAATAACTCGAGCTATAATACGTAATATGCTCAATTTAAAGAGCTTTGATTTGCCTACAGAAATCAGTGCAAGTTTCTATGTGCGTGTGTTTTTAGGGTGTATGTGTGTGTGTGGCTAACACGTTTGCCTTTGTTTGCTGTGCGAATAGATGAGCCAACAATGCACAAAGTTGTCCAACACCAGAGCAGGGAAAGCAAAAATATTGTAGCATAATTTTCGGCGCTAACAATACAAGTGAAGCCGACGAAAGAGAAGGAAGGAGGGAGAGAAAGAGCGGAGCGGAGGATGCCGGCACAGGCTGATAGAAGGGAGTACAGCAGGCAGACATATGGCACATGGCATATATCAGCACATGCATTCATAAATCATATTCTCTGCAGCTGCAGAGCTGAGTGCAGCAAGCCAGGCAAACAGGCAGCTCAGGAAGCGGCCAGCAGCAACAGCAACGACTTGGGTGAGTGTGTGTGTGTGTGTCTGGGTCTGGGTCTGTGTGTGTGCGAGTGCGAGTGTGTGGAATGTATGTGCTTAGCTATGGCAGTGCCGGCTATTTTAAGGATATTTATACTGACAGCGGAGTTTTGATGGAAAAACTTTTGTAAATTGCTTTTAGCAGGGCAAAACAGCCAAAAAAAAAAAACAAAAAAAAATGGAAGAAAAAACCGCAAAATGCAGAAAAATAGACAAAAATGTGCCGCCTGCCAAAAGAGTTGCTTTAATGTTACTTAAAGAACTTCCACGTTTGTCCAGCCAACGCTCGACACAATATTGTGTGCGTGTATACGTTGTATCCAAGGATATTTCCGTGCATTGCATCCTTGTGTTTGCTTTGGCAATGCACATTTATTAAATCGACTTCATATTTTTAATGATGCACAAAAGTTTGCCGGCCTGCTCCTTACACACAAACACAAACACACAAAGATGCAGGCACAATGGGAAGGTCTTTTAAAAAATTGCCAACATATTTTTCGCTTTTCTTTAGTATTTTATCGCTTTTTCTCCCTCAATTCATTCCACTCTCTTCTCTTGACAGCAAACCGTTTTTGTCGCTCTCCTTGTTATTGTTATATTTGCTGCATTGTCGTTCTTTTGTTGTGACCACAAAACATCGTAACGTATTTTGCTAAAGTCGAACTAAAATTCTCTATGCTATAGATGGCCTCATATTGAGTGTCCTTTTTATTGTGCTTAATTGGCTCAAGGTCTAATTATGACAGTATTTTTTAAAGACACGTAAATGTTTGACGAATTTAAATAAATTGATCTTATCGAATGTTAATGATTTTCACAATATTTAATATATATATAAATATAATTTGGCAGTTTAAAGCTAAACATTTAAGTGAAAGTAAATATATGTATATATTTATCAATCAAAGAGACTTTTAAGTATGTAAATAAAATACCTGATTTAATCAATTATTTGTCTGCCATAAACAATACACTTAAAGCCCCTTTTTGTTTTATATTTAAGCATCATTAATTATGTTTTAATTAAACTAATTAAAATTCATTGGCATTTCCCACTTTTGAAATATTTAACATTCTTTGTGGATTTAAAATACGAGCAAATTGCGGACGCTTTAAAAATTGCAAACACAGAGGGATTACACTAGTCGCAATAGTCAAAACAATTTGCTGGCCCACACTTGGAAACCCATTTAGATAACTTTATAAAGTTGTTTATTTTTTTCCAATGAGATTTTCATTGACAAAGCACCACACAAAATACAACAAATAGTTCGCCATTTGTTGTTCAGACACTACAACCAACGTTTGCATTTGTTGTAGTACAGGCAATTTAAATTGAAAAATATTGTGCAACATTTTTGATAAATGATAAACAAAGCAACAAAACAATCACAACCAATGCTAAACCAAAAACAAATCAAAAACTAAACGAAGCAAAAACAAAAATCTAACCAATATAAAATGGAAATAAAAATAAATAACGTTAAATGATATTTCGAACTGTCTAAATTTCAAATTTGCGTCGGTTTTCCTGCAATTTGCAAATTAGTTGAAAAATCAATTCAATTATTTTGTTATGGCTGAAAACAATTCTTATTTTACTTCATGGCTGTGTCGGTGGTCAAATGATTGCAATGAACGTACATATTTATTTCGGGAATTTGTTGACAAACTGATAAATTGGCAACGGCAAAAGATTTCGCCTTTTTGTGTATGTTATGATACTTCCGTTTGTTTGCTGAATTGAAATTATATATATTCGGCAACAGTTTCCATAATAACACCTCAATTAATTGTGGTCTAAAGGACACATTTGCTGCCAATGCTGTCTGTACAAATAAAAGTGCATATGCATGCATATTTTTACCATTATAAATGAATGAAGCGAACAGTTTCAGGGTGGGAAATAAACAAATTAGAATAAGAGAAGCAAATAAATTTAAAAACTCGACCGCTATTTATTTGTACGAACTAATTGCGATTATTTATTTAATCTTAATCTTATATTACATAATTTCTTATATCTTATATCTTATTCTTATATCTTATATCTTATATCTTATATTATCTTATATCTTATATCTTATATCTTATATCTTATATCTTATATCTTATATCTTATATCTTATATCTTATATCTTATATCTTATATCTTATATCTTATATCTTATATCTTATATCTTATATCTTATATCTTATATCTTATATCTTATATCTTATATCTTATATCTTATATCTTATATCTTATATCTTATATCTTATATCTTATATCTTATATCTTATATCTTATATCTTATATCTTATATCTTATATCTTATATCTTATATCTTATATCTTATATCTTATATCTTATATCTTATATCTTATATCTTATATCTTATATCTTATATCTTATATCTTATATCTTATATCTTATATCTTATATCTTATATCTTATATCTTATATCTTATATCTTATATCTTATATCTTATATCTTATATCTTATATCTTATATCTTATATCTTATATCTTATATCTTATATCTTATATCTTATATCTTATATATATCTTATATCTTATATCTTATATCTTATATCTTATATCTTATATCTTATATCTTATATCTTATATCTTATATCTTATATCTTATATCTTATATCTTATATCTTATATCTTATATCTTATATCTTATATCTTATATCTTATAACTTATCTTATATCTTATATCTTAAGTACCATTGCATCATTTGCCACACTGTTCATGTAAATTTAGAACCACTGTATAAATGTGAGCTAAAAAAATATAAACATAAAAATCTGTGTGTGGCAAGCAGCCGTGCAACGATTTCGCGTTTGTTGTGCAGCTGCTGGTTGAAAATGTTGCACAGCATGCATAAATAATAAACGACAAGCTTGCTCATACATACACATGCATGTATATCTATGTGTGAGTGTATATACAGACACCTTAACACACATACACAAAGGCATTATGCACATTTTGCCAGCGTGCCCAACTGTGGCGCAAAGAGGCAGCCGAGAAGGGCGAGTAAAGCAGGGGACGGCACTCAACCAGCTTCTAAATTTATTTTATTAAGTCAAGCACACAGACAGCTCATAGGATGCGACTGGCGTTGCTGAAGCTGCTGATGCGCCTGGCCTGGCCTGACTAACGGTATAAATAAAATAATTTACGGTAACTGCTGCCGCTCATCAGGCCAAAAGCGATGTGCTGGCAACGGGACGACGGAGCGAGGACGATATGTTGACAAAACCCGGCGCAGGATCATCAGCGACGCCCCAAAATGCCGCTTACAAAAAGTGTAGCATACTTTTTTGCTCAGTTCCTTTGTGTGCAGCTGCATACGAAATTAATGCACATCTGCATACGTGTTGCTGCACGTGTGTGTATGTGTGTGTATCTGTGTGTGGATGCAGCTCGCTAAATATAGTTATAATTATGCGCACACATTTTTAATTAAGTTTTGCACTGGGCCGCTCGCTGTCCGTTTTAGCTTTGGTTTTAGCAATATATTATGCATACGCCCCGTTAAATTGCATTAATATGAGCTACACATTTTCTCCTCTTCCCCCTATTTCCCTTTTTTTTTTACGTTTCTACTATATGTCTGTTTGTCAAATTACATATGTTAAACATTTGCCCTGTCTTTGCTTTAATTTATGCGGTTTTTTTTATGCAGAACCAGAAGGCGATATATTTGAATTGAGGTTGAGAAAAATAAATATTTATAAAAAAAAAAATTAAAATATATGACATACATATTTATGTAGATATTTTCACATAAAATACTTAAGTCTCCATTTTATTTGCATTACAAACATAATTGCATGATCAATTATTATTTCAATCCGTCTTCACGAACTCCTTATACAATATAAAATTTAAAAATCTGTCGGATATCAAGGGGCACTTTGTGAGGCTGATGGAAATATATATATGTGTATCGCATTCAAAACCACTTTGAATTTGCTTCTATATTTTTCTCGAAAATTATAGTCTATCCAAAATACTTAAAAAAAAAATAATACCATAAATAAAAATGTACATTTTAAATGAAGCTCACACACAAAACGACAGAAATCGATAAAAATTGCAGAGGCTAACCGCACCACTGTGGTTCCGCCAGTATGGGAGTTGCGGCCAAAAATACTTCTAGTTGTTATATTGCTACGAAATTTTGCCCAAAATTCTATAAAAATATTTTGTATATATAGTAAAAAAATTGTCTAGATCGGAATACTATATCCTATAGCTCCCATACAACCTTAGTATGGCTTATATGCCGATAGTGCGCCAAAATACTTCCGGTGGAGTTACAGTGCTAAAAGTTGATTATTAGCATCCAAGATATGTATAAGACTATTTAAATTACCTTTCTGCTTTCTTCTACTAAACTAATTACTTATTGAGTTTTTTCTGCATTCGTGCCCTCTTCTGTGCACCAAAGATCAAAGATGTACATGCGTAAAAGCTCGTAGTTATAAGAAGCGCCATTAAAAAATGATAATATAAAAATAATCGAAAAAAAGAATATGTAAAATTGTCCACAAACACAAAAAAAACATCACAAAGGCAAAGAAGGAGCAGCAGATTGCGTCGCAAATTTGATCTTGAAAACAGTAAGATAGCTTGAGTTTATTAATGAGTATATACACATCTGCCAAAATCTGCAGTTGAACTTAATATTTTTATTACCTGAAAACATTGGCAAATGCACTGATATCACTCATAAAGGGGGAATCGGGGGGCAACATACCTAAAAATCTACTTAAACAGAGATAATGACGATCACAATTCACTGAAAATTAGTATTAATTAAAATTAAACAATAACAAATAATTAATAATTCAAATTAATTTCAGTAAAAGATCTTGTAAAAGTAAATATCTTCAACTTTAATACCCTTTTTAAATATTTCAATTTGGTGAATTTTTGCGAACGTCCGACCACTTTGACCTTCACTTTTGTTTCGACAAAAAGCCCTCTAAACGCAGTTGCAGCAGCAAAATTGAAGACGTGTTCACACTTTGCATTCTATTTTTAGAATGTCCCGTTAGATTTCCAGAAAAATCTAGTTTGCAATGAAGAAGCTTGGACATTTTAGTAACGATTTGTTTACTTTTTGTAAATTTTTGTTGTTATGACTTTTTTTATTTTTGGCCTATGGGCGGAACCACTGTGCGCACTTTCACACGCAAAAACCATCTTGCAGCTTACAATAAAAAAACTCTAAAACCTCTTTGCGGGTGCAATTTAAACACAGGAATAATTTTTTCAATTTACCCAGTTTTAAATGTAATTTTATTGGGAAGTATACAATAAAGATGTTCAAGAAGGAAATATTATCTGATTGCCGGAATGTATACATTTTAAAAATAATACTAATGCTAATAGTTTAACCTGCCATTCAAGTTTTATTTATTATTAATTGTAGTACTAAAAATGTAACTATATGGCACTAATCATTAAAGTTAAACTGAAAAGTAGTAAAGTACAATAAATTAGATTTCTTTTTTATTAATTTTTTAGCATATTATAAATTAAAAGTTTTTTATGTTGATTTCCTTTTATGTAAGAAACAAAAATTATTCAATACACATTTTGAAGTGTCTGCTACATAATTAATTATTCGCTAATACTGGGGTCAAAACAAAAATAAGTTAGTTGATAAAGTCTATATTAAATGTTACAGAAATATACAAAATTTTTATAATAATTAAAAAAATATATTAAATTTTAAAATTAACATATTACGTTGATTAGCAATTTATTTTTAAATTTACTACAAAAGGTTATCAGCAGAAGGAGTAGAAGACAATAACACGCTATTCTCGTTTTTAGTCGTATTTCGCGGTTGCACTTTATAAATGTTGATAAATATTTACAATTACCAATTTAAAAGTTCAGTTTGTTCAGCTTTTTGTTTGGCTTGTTCTGCTTGTTGTGCGGCACAGCACAAAACACTTTTCTGTTTTTTAACACAAAACTTTTTGCAACGACTCAGCTTTGCAATATATGTATGTATATATTCATAGACTATATACTACTCTACTCTACTATATATATTTAGGTTGTTTTTTCGAGTTTTGTCTTTTGTGTTATGGCTTGAAAGTTTTAAATATGATTTTATTTGTGCAGAAAGTTGCAAGTTGTGGTTGTTTTTACATATTTGACCAGCTTGCAGACGCAGACGGAGAAGTTGCAGGCAAAAAGAAAATTTAAATAATGAAATGCAGTTAGTTATTGGCTTAAAGTTATCAAATAAAATTCTTCAAGTGAATCTGGAGACTGCACTTTGAAATCTTCGTATGGCTGTCATACAAAAAAATGCGTTTTTTAGCGAAGAGTTTCTGTCTCTTAAAGACAAACTTGGAAAATTTCCTATTTTTTTTTGGTTAGTTAAACGAATTAAATGGCAAACTGTGGAAACATTTAAGAATCCCTAAATCATGGCATCTTCTTTTAGTTTGTCCTTTTTCGTTGCCTTGGACGTTGTCGTTGTCGTTGTCGTTTTTTATGCAACATTTTCTGCTTAAATGCATTTGGCGCCCGGTCGTCGTCTCAAGTAGCCGCCATTCGCACGGCTGCCAGTTTCAAGCTTGCACAGCTTCCAGCTGTCTTTTAGTCCTGCCGTTCGTCTGTCTTGGCTTCCTTATGGTCTTGGCCTGACTATCCCAGCGCATTTCATCTTCTCCTGTGTCTGGCTCCAGAAACTTTCGCCGTTTACTTCGCGCTTTCCTGATGCTGCCTCGTCCTCGCCATGGCCATCTTTGGGCATCGCTTTATTTGAATTATTGTAATGATTCACACTGAAGTGGCTGTTGTAACATTCTGGGTACAGTTGCGCTCAGACTTGGCTAAGGTAATGAGCTAAGGGCTTCGTGTTTGAGGGTGTATTGTCTGCATCCTTATCCTTTCGTTTCTCTAGTATAGTTGATCACTTGTTTTCCGTCTGCAATGCCTTGGTTTAATGTCTTCAGACTTAGTGATTGCGGATTTCGCTAGGATTTCAAGAAAAACATTTATCCTGAAATAAAACGTGCATTAAAAATAACCTAAAATATAATTGTAATATTTTAACTAGAAATTATTTAGCTAAAATAAATTATAATTGCTTTACATTTGACTTTGACTTTATTAATTTAGGCAAAATCAAATTTTCAATATACAAAATAATTTCTTCTTGGAAGTAATGAATTATGAAACAATCAATCTTTGAGAGTACTTTGCATTGAATTTAAGTATTTAACTGTATTTACAAAACTTTATCCATCTAATTTTATACTAGCGAAGAAACTATTTAAATTCTAAATATGAAACTAACTGATTTAGAAAAATATTAAAATATTTTCTTTACTCCAAATTAGCTTTAGAGTTCAATTTAATTTAAACAAAAAAGAAAGCTACAGTCGAGTGAGCTTGCCTGTGACATACCCGGAACCCGTCAAATATTCGTGGTATTCGAAAAATATACTAAATTTGTAGATCGCAAACATATGAAAATATGCCGAAGACTATATTTGGTATAGTGTAAAAGTACTACATTAAAAATACACCATACCAGATTTTCAGCCATAGCAGTTAAGATCCGATTGCTGTAGGCGTTTATTTCTACAATTTTATCTGATGGCAACAAAATTTTGAAGAATCATAAATACTGTTATTATTATTATTAAATGCACCAATAACCGACTCTAGCTTATTAAATACGATTTTTATTCGATTTTTTATTTGTCATGACAAATATTTGAAACAAACAAACGAGAATTACAGCTCTATCTTTTGTAGTCTCAGAGATCTAGGAATTTATACTGATGGACTGTCTTTTAGACGGACATTGCTATATCGTATCGGCACTTGAAGTTGATCAGGAATTTGTATTTTTTATGGGTTCGGAGATGCCTCCTTCTGCCTTTTATATAAATTTCCTGCCGGCACAAAGATACAATTCCCATCTACTTTTTATGGGTAGCGGGTATAACAATACAATTGTGTTGGATATGCTAAGATTTGAACACTCCAAGGTGTCAAACCCACACTGGTACTTCTCAAAGACTACTTGTAAGACACTTGCAACCGCTTTGATTCGTGCAACAATTGTCAACATCAATTAAGCCTCTCTATCGAACCCATTTCAAATTGAAAATACTTTGCGGCCAGCTCTATTGCAAGACGAACACATTGTCTGCAAATTGTTGGACCCACATGCAAAAGGTATCAATTGTTCAGTGATCTAGACAAGGCTGGTCAAATTGGAGTGTCTGCTTGATGTTTCTTCAAGACAATGCCGCACACTCCACATTGCCACATTCAGATGGCAACTTGTGTCGCCTGAAGTCCTCCTTGTCGAGCATAGTCGAGGAACTGCACCTGCAACTGGCTGCAGGAAGGGCCAAAGTGATTTTATGTTTTATGAGAGGTGACATGTGGCAACAACAGTCACAGCCATAGCCATAGCCATAGCCACAGCCAGGTACTTGCCACATGACTCTCACACTCAGCGGCAGAAGCAGCAGCAGCAACAGAGTTCGTGTCAGTCTCATTGTTACCTGCCCCATCATGTGTGTGGGCAAAAGAGTACGTGTGTGTGTGTGTGAGAATGCTGTGTGCTTGTGTGGTTGCTACTGCAACATGTTGTAAATTATTATAAACTCAAGTGGTTTTCAACCGTCAGCTCTGAGTGTGGTGACAGTTTGCAGATCGACTGGAAATGAACTCGAATAAATAAATACATTGAGTGTGGCATTTGCAAACCATTATATTACTCTTGGCCATAATTCCAAATCTGTTTGTGACTCTCGGCTCCAATTAATTTGTTAATGATTGACTTGACTTCAATTTAAATGTTTTCAACAACGATATTCACATGGATAATTTGAATATCTATCTGTAATAATAAAGCACTAAAAGTGTAAGCATTTTCACATTTAAGCTGATGTACAGCTGTGCATTTTGAAATAGCAGTGCCTACGAATTTCACGAATTACTTCGATTTATTAAATCGAGTTGTTCAAGAAAATAATAATACTCTCAACAAATGTTACTTGTGAAAAAAATGCATTAATTAAAGTGGTTTTCATATGTAACAAAATTATTAAAATTAATTGGAGAATTGTTTTTCAAAACAAATAATAAATAAATATTGTGAAATAGTAAATGTAAAAAAACAGATAAATAAAATAAAAATAAACAAGAATAATATAAATAATGTTAATAAATCAGAGAACTTTTTTATAAGTTTAAGTAACAAAAATATTAAAATTAATATAAATGAAATAATAAAGTAACAATTTGTAAGTTTTAATAATTCACACAAAAAATATTGATTATTGTAATCTTTATGTAAAAAATAACCATACTGAAATTTGGAAATTTCTATGTGAAAAAATCGTAAAACAGAAATTGTGGAACTTAACGTTATAGTTATTTGAAAAAAGACTCTTCAATATACAAGTTAAATCCACATTTCTTGAATTCATTCCATAATTTGAATCTATGATATAATAATTGTTTAATTAATACTTCAAGCAGCAAATAATATAAATAATGTTAATCAATCAGAGAGTGTTTTTTAGTAAAAAGTAAGATTAAAATATTTAATAAAATCAAAGTAAGGTAACAATCTGAAATAGTTGTTAAAGTAGATTTCCGGAATAGCCTTCAATGCGCGTAGCGATTCTCGTTTAATGTCTTCAATTGACTACGGTTTCCCCGGAGCGATCGTTTGAGTTTTCTGAAAAAAGTAACGGAGCTAAATCAAGCAGAAATGGAAATATTGGTTGAATTTTTGGCAAAAAACTTAAGAATCAATAATTAATTTGCTATGGATGTAAATTTCTTACGACGCATAACGTTCAAATAATAAAACATCGGATAAAATCTTAACGAAATTGTGGAATTTAAGTCTCTTCAATTTATTTTTTTGTGACATGTTAGAATCACCGAAGGCCATTTCAATATTTTGGAACATTCATTCCATAATTTGAATCTATAATAATTGTTTAATTAAGCACTTTTTGTACTTCAGAAAAGCAAGCATAGTCAACACTAATGATTATTTTGATGTGATATTTGGCATAAAGTTACTGACAGTCTTGTAAACCTAGAAACAAAATATTTCGGCGAATGGATTTCCGCACGAAATATAAATTAAAAAGTCTTACTACTTTTTGCCCACAGTAGTATATAGCTGAACTTATATGTGAGGAGTACTCTACCATTCGCAATCTTTGACAATTGGCATCTGCTCCTTTAACATGCAGTTCCCGTAGAACTGAACCTCTTGAAAATCTCAGTGTTTGGAACTGGGTTTTCACTAATTTATGCTGCTGCTGGCGATGGCAACTCACTTAATTTGCGGAGCCATTTTTCTTTTGGCCAGGCGGCGAGAACAGCAACAACGGCGACAACATCCGGTGTCCTCGGTCCTCGATGCTGCTGCTGCTGTTGCTAAAGGGGCTCGGGATCCTTGCGACATCGCTTGCAGTAAAGTGACAAACAACTAAGCGAAAATCGCGTGCGTGACGCGTGGCGGGCGCATAAAGTTTGTGACACGTTTCCACAGTTGCATTTTGTTGTTGTTCAACTTGCGTTTGCGTGTTTTTTTCCCCTCTTCTTTTTTTCTTTGGACCAAAGGCAAAAAAAGTTGTGCACAGTACGTGGCAATAGCAGGCGGTCCAAAGGATTGAGGGGGGAAGGAGGGAGGAGGCGCGAATGCTGATGCTGATGGCGACACTTTAGAGGCGCGTTGCATACTTTCGGGGCGTTATGCAAGTCACGTTAATTTTGCCAGCGAACTGTGAAGCAAAACAAAAACAACAAGTTGCTCTTGCTGTTGTTGTTGTTGATAAAGTTTTGCCATTTTCAAAGGGCTTAAAGGTGGATGCGTATTCAGCTTTCGCATCCTCTCAGCAAATCAAAAGACTTTCAGTTCAGAAGGCAAACAAATTGAACTCATAACTTTTTACTCGACTAAATGGATATTCTTGATAATCGCAGCTGATTCTCAGATTGAGAGAACTTATTGAAATGATTTTAATTTATTTATTTGCTGTCTTAAATTAGAATTGCACTTTAATGCAATTCAAATGAATTGATCTACCCCTTGAGGCAACTTTCTTTCTTTTATGCTAATTACAGGGTATAAATATGCATGTTGTTTACAAGTTATGCGGCGACACCCACAACAAACCCACATCAGCCTCAATGGGCCACTCATTAAGCGTCTTTAGTGTGTTTATATAATATAAATTAGCTTAATTTGAAAACATTTTTTGATGCCAAAAGTTTGGCACTTGCCAGCAGACAGAGGGAGGCAGAAGAGGCAGCAGCTGGAGCACTGTCTTGGCTTTCAGTTTGTCTAATTTATATGCCCGTTGGACATTCTCGAGTCGGCCAAAAAGTTGCCGCAAGTTTTTGCCAAGTCGGCGTAGCGCGTTCTATGCCGCGTCTCCGATTCCTGTTGCGGGTTAATAAGACGACGACGACGATGGTGGCCAACAAATTGCCAACATTACTCTTTGGGTTCGAAGGGATGTGGCGGGGGCGGGTGCGGTGACGGGGTGGGAAGCAAAGAAGCCTCGCAAATAGACTTTTGAGTGTTGTACTTGGTTTGCTTGTTTTGTTGACTTTGTGGATCGAGTCGAGGCAAAGACGCAGACAAAGACGAAGACGAAAACGAAGGCGCAGGATTCAGTCTGTTCAGTCTTTGAAAGTGTCAAAAGCGCAGGCAATTAATTTGGCCTAATTAGACTCTTGGTTGACTGCTTGGCTGCCTTGTGGCTGAGAGTGCAATTTTTGTGTGGTTTATCAAAGCCATAGCAAGTCGCAAAGTAGCCACGAACTATGGCTTCAGCTCGCATGTTGAGCGATTTATGGCTCCCAGTCAGTTTATTAAGTTGGCCGAAATACTCGCACATACATAGAAGCTAAGATCACACTCAAAAGGGGCAAGAAAGAGGCGAGTTTTCTTGATTTATTAACAGTCGAGAATGCAAATCTAAAGGGATAACGGACAACTTAGACTGTCGCTTGTTCTGCGATGCATGGCAAGAAGTTTGAAGCCAACGAACGCTAGATGGCGCTATTATTTCTTGAGCATCGTTTATTGCTATTAAATGATTGGACAAAATATGGTTCTAATCATACTAGAGTAAAAATAAACACTGAATGAATTAATGTTGTAACTATTGTAACAAAATAAAAGATTTAAAGGTGTTTGATTGTTGATTATTAATTAATAATTAAGGTCCAAGAATAAAGTTGATTTTGCAGCCATTTATCTTGATTTATGAACACGAATAGAATAGATAATACTCACTGAGCTGACAAATGTATCTTGACTGAGCATTACTAATGATTATTTTGATATTTTTAATACAAAATGCATATACTTATAGTAGTTGTTAAGGAACCTGAACTACTTACATACATAACTTTCTAATTTTTAGATTCATATAATTAATATTGTATATGAAAAATAGCTCAAATAATAATCATTATCTTATTATGTTCACAATAATTATTTTTTGAATTAATAAAGAACTTAAAAATAATTAATTTATTGAAATTTCTTAGAAAACTTATAACAATGGCAGTCCTTGCTATCAAATGAATGTAATTAGGGGAAAATACATGATAGTGATAACATTTTTGTTGAAAATATTATACTAACTATACTAATACTTCTAGGATTGCATACTTCATTCATTAGATATATATGCGAATTTAAAAATAGCATTACTATAAACAAAATTTCAGGAAATAAAAAGGGTAAACATAACTTTTAACTTAACTTTTATTAATAAAACTAATTTATACTACATACATAATTCTTTCTTGGAATATATAATAAAAAGTCTTGCTGTATTTTTATTGAATTTTCAATTGTTCATAAAATTGGTTATAATAATGCGATTTAAGTCAAATATGCGCCGTTTTGTTCGATGACGAGTTCCCAACGAGATGCCAACTTCATAATGCCCCTCTTATAGAAGCTCGCTTCCCTATTGGCAAAAAACATCCCAATTTAACTTATATGTATATGTACATACTTCGTTTTTGTAATATTTATTACATTAGATATATGATCAAATAAAATGGTGAAAATAAAGATTAGTGCTATATTAAGTAGAATACTATTATTTATAATCCCTCATATAAATAATTAATGGTCATTCATCGTTTAGTTTCTCTTAAACATTGAATAGGTTTTAAAAGAGCAGTTTTCTATGCATAATGAAATCTTGAAAAGATTCATGCTTTCATTAGTGCAGCACCAAGAAATCCGCAACAATTGTGGAATTCAATGACCACTGATAATTTTGGCCATCTGCATTTGTTCTTCTTCTTCTCTGGCCACAGTTGCAGTTTCGACTCGGTCTCCGTCTCCATCTCTCTGTGTGGGTGTCTTCAGTTTTCTATATAACGTAAGAGCTTCAGATATTTTTGCGCCAGGCCATAATTTGCTTAACAACTTTTGGCCAATGCTTCGCTTGGCCAAGCTTGGCTTGGTTGGGAATCAGGATAGTAGGATGGCAGGCAGGTCGCTTTGCTTGGTGTTGGTGTTGGCAGTTGGCAGTTGGCCAATTCCCTTTTCCAGCCTGCCGTTCGACACTAGGCGTTTATATAATAATTTTGTGGCATAATTTATTGCTGGCAAAAGTTTTCTTGTGGCAGCCCAGCCGCACAATTGCCACTATATACGAGTAATGTCGTCCCAGGCATTTAACATTTTATTCCGCAAAAATTGTTGGTGTCGTCATCATCGTTGTTGTTGCTGTTGCTCCTATTGTTGTTGTTGTTGTCATGGTCAAAACTATGCACCATAGCGCCATAAATTTGTTATTAAATGTTTGCCCGCTTATCGAGAGGACATGAAAACTGGACCGCTTTTCAAGCGAGTGGCACAACCAACATCAAATTGATTTTAAATTGCATTTCTCACTATTCAACTAAACGCAAATGGGAACACTTTGCACTATTCACTTCAATATGAATTCAAGTTGCACGATGAAATTGCATAAGTTGGAAAAAAGAAACATTCAACTGGGTGGACATAAAGGCGAAAGACAAACTTCTTGAAAACAGCTGAAAGAAGTTTGAGAATAAAAAAAATAATATGATAATTGACATAGAGCATGCGACATGGCTTAAATTCAAAATAAAAATAGTCGACTCAATATTATTATTAATATATAAAAATTTAAATATTTTAACTTTTATCAAACCAAAACAATGGGTTGGCATATGTTTTTGATCACATTCAATATTTACAAAACAGCGGAAATATAGTATGAAGAATTAACTTGAATTTGAAATTTATCATTTTAATTGAATGTTGGAAGATCCCTCATAAGCAATATACATACTTTAAATTTAATGTTGTATATTATTTCGAACTTTATAAATAATCAATTAATAGACAAATCTAATCTTATAATGAATTCAACGAAGTGCATCACAGACTGCAACACTTAATTTTCTTTGCATATTTGAAGAATGTAAAGATAAAAAATTGTTATATTTTTTCAGGTACATATATGTTACTATGAGGTTGAGATATCAACAAAAAACTGATAAAACATTCTAAACAAAAGTGGATTGCTGTTTTTCCAGTAGGATTTTGTTTGCTGTAATTCGTACAGTATTCGCATGTAGATTACAAGTCTAATCTTCTAGCCCAAATTATTCTTAGTTGTAAGTACAGTGAAATCATCTTACAATATTCTTAAAAATTTTATTTTTTTTATATAACTGAGCAATAAACTCAATAGTATAATAATATTGATACATAAAAATGCAATATAAACAACGAAGAACAAGTAAGTAAGATTTAGTAGAGTGTTCTCGACTGTGAAATACCAGCCACCCATTTTTAATAAAAGCAAAATTAATTTCGGTATAAATTTTTAAATATACCAAATTGAAATATCGTAAAAATACTAAAAATATATCAATGGCTATTTAAGGTATATCGATACAGTATTTAATTCAAAATATACCATAGAGTGCAAAATATACCAGATTGTCAGCCAAAGCAACTAAGTTCCTTATTAAGGAGGTTTCTCTTTAATAACTTCTACATTTTTGAAAAATTTTCTGGAATCATAAACTCTGTAGGTATTATTGTACGTACTGAAATTCGCGATTCTAGCACTAGCGACATTTTTTATTTTCGTTGAACTGCGGGGTGGAAATGGGCGTGGCAAATTTTTTAAACAAATGTGCGAAATCTACGTGCTAGCATAACAAGTGCTCTTGAAAAAAATGTATAGCTCTATCTTTTATAGACTCTGAGATCTTGGTGTTCATTCGACCAGACGGACATCGCTATATCGTCTCGGCTGTTGACGCTGATCAAGAATATATATAGTGTATAGGATCGGAGATGCATCCTTCAGCCTGTTACATACATTTCCTGCCGGCACAAAGTTATGATACCCTTCTACCCTATTGGTAGCGGGTATAAATATTAAACATACCCCAAATACGCTGCTCCTATAGAAAGTGAGTTGGCTGTGTTTCTAAGTGTGTACTAAGCCAGTGTTACACACACTCCCACAGGGTTGTAAAATAATCGTGTGTCCGATAACCGATAGGCAGTTGAAATACGGCCTCTTTCCCACTCTCCTGAAACTGGCAACACGTCACTTAAGTACTGATAAGCAATGCCAACTGCCATTGTTTGCTTTTGTTGTTATTGTCATTGCTGTTGTGTTGTTTAAATTGAAATTGAAGCGGCGTGGCGAAGCTAATCGTGAGATACAAACACACGAATACTAAACACGCACACAATGCGAGTGCTCGTTAAACAAGCTGTTCATTTTGCGAAATTTTCTACTCCAAAGATCTTCAAACGAGCAAACAAATGAATAAAAAGATAAAAATGATTATTATAAAAGGGCAAGGTAGGGGAAGAGGAGGGGAGTAGAGTGGAGTGGAGTCAAATTGTGAGTCAGAGATTGTTATGGCCGGGGCTAAGGGTGGGGGGAGAAAGCTCAACTTGTTTTGGACCAAACGAAACACAACAACTTTAAAAAGCAAAAACTTGTCATGTGAGAAAAAAGCAACAACAAAAAGAAACGGAAAAATAAAAACATTAATGAATGAGCTGAATGCGCTGAACGAGCGAATGAACGAAAAGAGAGCAAAGAGCAAAAGAGAGAGAGAGAGTGAGGGAGAGCAGCAGCCGCATACAAAGCTCTGCCAACAGGTGAGCAGCGAAACAAAAGCCTCAGTTGAGTGTTTGCAGTCAGAGCGTCTGGCCGCTGGAAACACTTGGAACGTGGAACGTGTGGGAACGGAAAGGGCTTTAGCTGAGCGCACTTAACTGAGCGAGCGAGCGAGCGAAGTACGCCTTTGAGCCAAGCTAAGCTGCGCTTTTTGTTTTTGGGCTGGGTGTGCCTCGGCAGTGTGTCGAGAACGCGTGAGCGGCCAACACGTAAACGACGCGTTGTGAGCTGCCCCATAAGAAAAGAAAATACAAAAATCAGTTATAACTAAATGAGAAAAAGCCAAAGCGAGAGCGGCGCTACCAACAAAAACAACGAGAACAGCAGCAGCAGTCGTGCCGCAACAATTCAAGTGTGAATTGTTATTGAGGTTATGTAAGCGGCAAGCAAACCAAACGCAAACGTAACTCACAAAACACAAAACGTAGTCAGTTAGATTGCTAAGCGAAACACGTTCAATTACAACAATTCCAAATACGCGTCAATCACACACACACAGATACACAAACACAACTCACGCGCAAACTCGCACATTCCTAAGCCAATGGAGCACGAGGCCAAAGCGCAGGCGCAGACTTCGTCGGCAACGTCGACGTCGACGCCAACGTCACATCCACTGCAGGATGTGCCGTTGAATGCAGCTGATGACGTACAACCGACGCCCAAAAATTGGGTTAAATTCGACGACGACACCGACATCAGTGAAAAAAATAATAACAGTAACGGTGGCGACGGCAGCGGCAGCGGCAGCGGCGATGGAGACAGCAATGCCACACAGCAGCAACAACAACAACAACAAAACAAGTTGTCGCTGCCGCCACCACCACCATCAGTGGTGAGCAGCAACAACAACAGACGCGCGCGCTCGCGCAGTCCCAATGACCAGTCAACAGCAGCAGCCGCCGCAGCTCCAATACCTGTGCAGGTTAGTTGGTCTCTCACTCGCATTCTCTCTCTTTGCATCGTTCGCTCTTCTGACATCACTCTCTTTGAATGCAACTCTCACGTGTTGTCGACAACTCAACCAAACGCATTCCATTGCGTCTTCCATTGTGCGTACGTTTGTGCTCTCAGTTTCCTTTCTTTCCATTCGCTGGGTGCGTTATAACTACGTTTCTTTTGTTGTTTACACGCCTTAGCTTCGCCTCTAATGGAGTTGTTAGCAGCGGTACTTTGCTTCTACTTCTTTCTGCTGTCTCCCCTCCTCATCCGGGGGTACACTGCACGCATGACAAATGAAGTTAAGAACGACGCGTCGTTTCGGGACAGTTGAGATGTCGCGTCGCGTCGGCGATAAACTTTGATTACTCATCGGGCTAAAAAGCTAAAGCAACAAGTCATAATGCATTGCATGTCGAAAGGGATTGTCCGATTAGTTCAAGTGCATGCATGAGCGGAGATGAGAAATTTCCATTGCTCTCTCTACAGTTGGAACTCATTGTAGTTGAAATAAATCGTTATCTATACGTCGAACTCTAATTTAGAGAGAATTCCATTTGATATACAGAATAGATAAAAAGTACTCTTAGATTGAAGTGATTCGCTCTGGAGCTATTTCGCAACAATTGCGACTGTAGTTCGATTGTGAATACAAGGTGATATTTAATATTAATTTATGTGACTAACTTAGATGTGAGAATATTATCTCTTGACGGCTATAACATTTATGATATTGATTGACGAACCTTACTCTGAAATGTTGTTTTAGTAGGCATTACTTTGAAGTGATGCTTTATAAATATGATATACTTTATTTGCTGATCATAATTGTTTTTCTTTATGTAGTACTTAGTGTTTGAAGTGAGGGCAGAACAAAGCACGTGCAAATAAAAACACATATAGTAAATATGAGAATCAGAAGAGTAAACACAAATTCTTCATATGAAGTCAGTACTCTCTTATTTATTGTGGTTTCGTCAGTGTTTTTTCTGTTTATGATGAAGAGAGAAATGATATGATAATAATAATAAGCAGAATTTCGTTGCCGCAAGCAGCATTTGTTTAAATATTTTGCCAGCTTTATTTTGATAATGATTAAATGAAGTGTGTTTATTTTATTTTTGTACGTTTCGCAACTTGTCTTAAGGAGAGCAGAAGACGCGTTTTGTCAACGTTGACACTGACATAAATACGGAAATTTGTAGGGGACATTTCTAGTAAATAATGAGTAAACAAAAAAATTTTAGAATTGTATTTATTATCTAAAAAACAGCAGATATCGTTATTCATGTCAGTTAGTAAATGATTCCATTCATAATTACAGAAATGTACCTAAAAAGTGCCTACGTGTTCGCTACGTAATATTACCAATGTTTAGACAAAATACTTGAAGAAAACTTGGAATAAATAACTATTTATTTGCATGCAATTAGCATTTAAATAATTTGCACTAATGTGCAATACTTTGTATGTGGGACTGTGGGTTAAAAATAAGAAAGACATCATTATTACACTAATGTATCGATATTGTAGGGTATTAGCTACTCTCGCAAATTGTTTACATTTGCTTAGCTCTTGAATAACATAGCTGCTTGTATAATAATTAGATAAACATAATAATGTAAAAATTGAATATGCGGGTAATAATTTGTGAATTGCTTATGGAAGTTGGCGCTAAATTATACTACAGATGTAGATGTTGACTTAATAAAAAATCATTTTATATTTTGTGTACTTTGTCATAAAAGTGTTTGCTACCCTATTTAGATTTACTTATAGCTATAAAAATGTATATCACGTCGTAGATCAGTTTTGGCAAACTTGTGCAGGTGCAGCTTTCAACTATCGACTGTCGAGTTGTCGTTGAATTTCTGATCAAATATCCTCTACTTTTTAGCTACTGTGCAGCTAAGTTGCGTACGTGCAAAATGATGAATTGTGTTTACTTTTTTTAAGTTGTTGCACATGTGGCATAGTTGTATTTATTACAGTTCTCGCGACATTGTAATGTTCAAATCAATATTATTGATTTTCTTTCGCGCATTTGTATAATTTTTATAGTTTCTCTTTTTATATTTTTCATTTTCTTGCTGTCTGACTTGACTTTAGCGGCGAACTGAAACTTAAGGCCAAGAACATTAACCCATTGTTGTCACATTTTACAGCGGACTGCAGTTTCCTCCACAACAGCTGGCACATTGTCGTCGTCGTCAACGTCGTCGTTGCCGGATGTGACGCCCGCTGTTTTGACAACTGAGAGTACGCACGTTAATCTCAATGCATCCGGCAGTGGCAGTGGCAGCAGCAGCAGCAACAGCCCTCCTCGTCACTCACAGCAGCTAATAAACCAAAAAGCATCTGCAGCATCGTCCACATCGACCGCAACAACATCAGCGTTAGCCTCAGTCTCATCATCGCAGGCTGCTCCATCTCTGTCCTCGTCCACTCATCCCAATAGCGGGGCATCTAACAACGGCAGCGCTAATGCTCATGGCAAAAGCGTCAGCATTCCTGTGGATCAGGCCTCCGGAATGCGCACAATTGAGCTGTCAACGGGTCGCATTCGTGAAGGATTTGGTAAGTAACTTCCTCAAGCTCATAGCAATAAATTTACTGAACTCCTTTAGCTTTTAGTTAAAGTATAGGCGGGATAAATCTGTAAAATGCACCTCACAAATTGTAATTCGAATATTTCAGTAATTAAAACTAACTTCAACTGTAATTAGAGACCTGAATATTAAATATTCTATACACTGAAAATGAGTAATAAAAGCTACGTAGTTTATTTGTCTTAGTTAGCTGGCTTCTTTAGTTTCGTTTATTTATAGCTATAAAATAATATAAAGTGAAAAATATGTATTTAATTTTGAGAAGTTTTAAGAAATTGAAATTTTTTATATATGCAGAAAAAAATGTGCTTAAATTGGGAATAATTGATCAATATTATATGATGAAGATTACCAGTAAGGTAACTTCGTAAATCAAGATTAAAATTCTACAACAATTTTAAATTGCTCATTCTTGATACTCAATATTATATTTTCGTTTTAAGACTGTTAACCAAGAAGACAAAATCTCAAATCAAGATAAGAATTTTTAGAATAATTATATATGGGTAATTCTCTGGTAAATGTCGCGTGCGAACAGTTTTACAGTGACAAAAAAGAACATAAACTAAAACAATTTTAAAATTAAGTGAAGGTTTTTCTTAAAGCTTTGGATTAGCACTATTTTTAGAGCTAAGATTGATTTTAGTAACTTATTCTGTTTTACGATAAAATATATAAATTCGTTCTTTTTTTGGTTTTGCGTACGAATTTGTTAATTTTTGCAATTATCAGAACAGAAAACAAAACAGAATAAAAATTCCAAAACCATTCTTAGCTCTAATTAAATCTAATCTACTAATCTAGAGCTATAAAAATAACCTTTACTTGTTTTTAAAATTTTTTCAGAATATGTTTTTTTTTGTAACTGAAAAGCTGGTCGCACGCGACATCCCTCCGAGAATTACCCATATCCAATATATATCCAATACTTGAAACAAGATTAATAATATTATATTAGAATTATTTTAGAAAGTCGTTTTAATTTGTGAGCATATTTTGTATTAACATATATGTAAGTACATATTAATGCATATTGCATTTTGTATAAAGGTATATAAAATCAAAGGGATTGATGGATTGGGATGTAAATATATAGAATTATAAATTCTATTCTGCATTTATGAATCTACTTTAGATCATATTATAATTATATTATAATAATTAATTTGCCTTAGCATTGCAAAAGTATACTAAATGCATTTTCAAATTAAGTTTTATTATTTGATGTACGAGTTGTATTATAATTAAAACTAAACTAACAAAACATTTTCGGCAAACTACGGGCTATGTTGAAGAAAGAGAATATTCGTCTTGAATTTACAATTTTTAAAAGTTACCTTAGGATATTATAAATATTATGGGGAAAACTTACCTGAAATAATGAATTGGTTTATATGATAGGTTAAAAATTGCAGCGAGTATTCATTTTACATAACTTTATTACAAATTAATTGTCTTAAAAGCTGTAAAGAATGTTAGGATACACATAAAATAAGACTACGTTTTATTTAGCTAATGAATTTATGGATTAGGTCATAGTAAACACTTATTGCCCTATTTTTAAATAACCAACAGCTAACGGAGATGTGATTGTCACCCTGCTGCCGGCCAACACCAAATGGCCTTGGATAACTCCCGCCATATTCCGTCCCGAGCTAGTTCCAGAAGAGCTGATGGCTCAGGGTCTGACGGTAAGTAGATGGGCCATCAATCAGTCTATGCTGACCACTCACCCCTTACGTCTCTCTCCTTCGGTTAGCTCACTGTGGAGGACTATGTGAATGCAATGGAGACGCTGGTCAATGACTATCGCTTCACAGTGTACAACATTTGCTATAAGCGGATCCTTGTCTGTTGGATACTGTTTGCGTTCGCCGTGCTGCTGGCGCTGCTCTTCTCAGGGCTGCAGGGCGTGGCATTGTTTGCTCTCGGCGTCGGCTGGCTCTTCCTTAATGCGGCGGCCATCTTCCTGTGCATGTGGATGAAGCTGCGACTGTCGCGTGGTTTGGAGAAGTGTCTGGCACGCGTGAACAAGCAGCTGATGAGACATAAGATTCTACTGGTACTGGATGATCGTGGTCGCATCTCCTGCCACAAGGTCAACCTGTGTTTCATGTACTTCGATGCCACGCAGTGTGTGAGCTTCCTTAACGAATTCCTCGAGCACACCGAGCAGAATGGCGGCGAAGCCATCAAGGCTGGCTGGGAGGCCAAGCTGGACATTGATGTGAACGACATCGTTATCCAGGGCAGTCAGCCAGTGCGTCTCTCTCGCAAGCAGGTGAGTTGTAATTACTGTCGCCAAGAACACAAGCTCATTTATGCAGTAGCTGAGCTGGCAGTTGTCTTTGCTTTGCTTTGATCGCTCGTAGATAAAGTAGTAACGTTAGTTGTAGCCGTAGTTGTAGCTGCATTCATGCTCATCGATTGACACTTCTCGGTCTCTCTCTCTGTCTTTCTATCTGAACATTGATCATCGCATCGCTCACGCATTTTCTTTTTTGTCTCTCACTCCGACGTGCACTGCACAAACAAACTCAATCCACTCTCTTTAGGCCGTTGCCCAGGAGCTGTTTCTCAGCTATCTGCAGCGCTGGGGCAAGGACTTTCTGCGTCGTCGCCTCGACTGGACCGTGCAGGAGGCGGGAGTTCATGAAACACCAAGGCATCTACAGTCGTCCATTTGCCCATGTCAATACGAGGAGGAGCTGTTGCGTAACAAAATCAAAATCAGTCTGCAACATCGCCAGTGCTGTGGCATCAATTGCATGGGCTGCTGGCTTTAGGCGTGTCCAACGAGACGCGAAACAATTTATTTCCTTTCTATCTTTTTTTGCTCCGCTTACAACGTGTAATTTTATGTTTTTGTGTGTGCATTGTGAATTGTACGATTAAAACCTGTTGAAAACCAATCAGAGTTATTATTATTATTTGTTACGTTTACGTGTCTACCTCTCTCTTCATTTTATATACTATACACACATCAATTTGTAATTTCTTAAAACAGCCGAAAAGTATGCTGCATTATTTGATCATTTCATCTCTGGGTTACACATACGTACCGTTGTACGTTCAGCACTGACAACTACTACTTTATTAATAACCACACCCACACTATCACCCCGTCACCTTAATTACTTACTGTTCTTTGATGTCTCTCATTTCCGTTTAATACCCTCCATCTGTCTGCTTCCTAGGAACGTGGTCTTCAACTATACCTGCGCTATGGGTCCCGCTGGGGCATGGAAGCATTGCGGGGATTGGTCGATGTTACTCCTCTGGAGCCCGGACGCCATTGCGGCCAATTCCAGTGTCCCTGTCAGTATATTAAGGAGCATTTGCAGTGCAAACCACGAGGCAAGTTCAAGTGTTGCAATATGGTGCATTGGGTGTTGGCATGTGAGCGCTATGATTACTAAAATCGAAATTTTAATCATAATTATACTCGTCAATTGTACATACTAAGCATGTTCGAATGTCCTCAATGTAACTAAATGAATTTATCGACACAGGTCTTATAGAATACATTAAAACTACGCAAAAGTCTGTATGCTTTATGTGCTTAGTTCTCTTTGCGAATTTAATAATTTGCCTTGACAATTTCGGTCTGTTAATCCTATCAAAATACCAAACAAAGCTTACAAATGTCATACATATACCAAAAAATACCAAACAAGCTTACGAACACGCATCTCCGTTTTATTAATGTTATGTTCAAATGTATATTTTACAAAAGCGAATTACTAAATTCTTTTTTCATTTCAGATGTTAGTCCATAGTCAAGGTAAAATTGGTAATTTTTGGTATAAATGTATGCTATTTAATCCCCTTCCTATGTACTGCATTTAACTACATTCGAATAACCTTTAAACTAATTAAGTTATACAATTCCTTATACAATGACATATCTTTTAATGCGAATCCTAAATCAAATACACAAACAATTGCAGTATCCGTAAACAGCATGGGACAAGTAGTTTGGACACGTTTTCCCATTTTTGGTGGCTAATGAGTTTTTGCCAAAAAGAAAAAATTCCATTATGAACCAAGAAAATTTATTAAATCCACTACTAAGCTATTTCGATTATAAAATTACTTAAATTATACATTACAAACTTGTATTTTGTTTTGTAATTGCCTTTTTCGAATTTAACTTTGTATCTATTTTGGTATCATTTGAATAAACATCGTATTTGTTGTAATATATTGTTGTTTGTAATTATGTTGTATGTTTTCTTTGCCTTACGTGTTTATCATTGTTATTTAATATTTTCTTCCCGGTGTTTTTCATTGAACGCCTTTTACAGGTTATCCATGTTCTTGCATTGTCTATGGTTCGGATCCCAATTTTCAATATCGATACTAGTTCTGTTCTTCCCATATCTCTCTGTGTCTCGATTGGCATTTCATCATAATACACGCATCAGATAAATTTACATTATTTAATCAATGTTTTAGACTTGTGCAATTTAGTTTATTTTATATGCAATGTTAACTTTTATTTTAATAAAGTTTTGAATTATGATTTATAAGGCGCTGGTTAACAAATGTAATGGAGAATGTAAGCAACAAATATGTGTTTAACATTAATGACAATAAAATGAGGGAGGATATATAGAAATAATGAAAATTTATTTTAACATTTATTTAGTATCTTTAAATGCAGTAGATGCTTATCTTAAAATATTCATAACAACTCATCCTTTTTTTTAAGAGCTGAAACCATGTCTCATTAGAATGTTAGTTTAGCAGAGCAAAAAACAGCAAATAACTTTTCTTTGTTCCTCATTTTGTGAGGATTTGTGTTCAGGTTGTCCAATTTCAGACAGTTCGCAAAGCATATATGGTGCATACATGTTTGCCATTTTCATTATTTTCACAATTATTGCATTATTTTTTATTGCATAATTCAACTTTACGTTTGCCGCATTTTGGCCACGTTCATGTTGCCAGCAAATTCTAAAAAAGTTTGTTGTTGTTTGTCTCGTTTTTCGTTTCTCGTTTTGGGTTGCATGTGTAATGAGTCATTAACATGGTGCAGAAAGTTGTTATAAACGAAAATACTTTAATTTTATTATTTTTATTATTTTTGCATTCAAATTAGGTGCCAGGCGATTTTATTTATGTTGATTTGATTTTTCCTTCCCCACCAAAAAATGTCGGCCATAAACACAGCAAACTACGAACAATGTTTTTAATGGCTGTAAGTATATTAAGTCTTTGCTCATAAGTCTCATTAGGGTGAGTAATTGGCGTAATTAAAGTTTTATTATCCTGCCGGATTCAAGCGAAGCGAATGAATGGAAAACTAATGCGATAAAATACTGAGGCACATTAAGAAAATTTAAACTAAATGTTATGAATGATATTGGCGAAAATGTTTAGATTAATTCCCAAATGTGTATATAAGTAAATAAGTATTTACTAACAACGTCTGATGATTGGAAATAACTTGTGATGTATTTTTATAAATATGTGTCCATATAGTTTAATTGTTTTAAAAAATTTAAACAAAAAAGTAAATTGTTTTTTTTGGGAGGTAAATAGGATTTCAAAGTATATTTTAATGTATTTATACCCGTCATTAAAACTACAATAATTATGATTCCTGAACATTATCTTGCGATGAGATAGAAATTGTAGAAGTTAAGTAAGAAATACTTTTGTATGGGAAAATTGCTACTGAAAACTGGTCTTAGCTGCTTTGGCTGACAGTCTGCTATATTTTAAGCATCAATATACTAAAAATAGGTTACAGTATATTTGCCGTATATTAATTGGTCTATATTCAGTATATTTTTATATAAAAAATTGGTAGTATCTTAGAGTCGAGCAAAGCCGAAAATAGCATTCACACTTGTTTTTAATAATCATCGGCAAATAACAGAACGATAAAAAAACTAGACTAAATGTTGTTTACAAATTTACGAAAAATGCGATTTTACGCTCCAATAAAATAAATTCAAACTTGTTGTGGATAAAACGCGCTAAAAGGAATGCCCAGTTAAATGTTGTTAAACTTCATTAATCTCGTAGAGAAGCTTCAAACGATTTGTGTGTTTTTCGACAGCACTTCAAATGGCAAAAGCAAATAGAGTAAAAATGGACTTCGAAGCGAAGCAAAGCACATAAAACAAACGAATCCAGACACCAATACTACGACCACAGCTCCAAGTAAACTAATCACAAACAAACAATCACACTCGCACACTCGCACACTCATTCAGAGGGAGGCTCGTCAAAGTTTTTGGCAGTCTTTGGCGTTGCTGCAGTAGTTTTAGGAAATTCAATTGAATTGTGTGATTTTCATTTGAATTACAGGGATAATTCGAATAACGACTCAGGCTTGTACCTTTCCTGAAAAACGTCAGCATTAATTATAGTGTTAAGGTGCTTACACCTTAATAAACAGTTTGAAATGAATTTCCCAAATAATCAATCAATCAGACAATGACAATACAAGAATACATAAATAATTGAAAATTTGAGACACTTTCTCAAGTTGGCAATACGATATTCTCAATTCGTTTCATTAGCATTTCAATACTTTAGAGTCAGGGTATATTTTTTTTCCAGTTCGTTTATTTGCCGAAATTGTGCCACCTTTTTGGGGGGAAGTACATATAGTATTATTGTTTCTGTAGCTGTTGTCGACGTTGCCGCCACCGTAGTTTTTTGCATTTATTTTGCGGCTAAAACTTTAATTGAGTTTTAAACCATTTTGCTGATTGGCCCAGCGTCGTACTGAGAATTGTTTACTCTACGTTTGTATATATGTGTGTGCTGCGAGTGTATAGGTTTGCTATGTGTGTTTGTTAACAAAAAAAAAAAAAAACTACGCCATTGTGTTTGATGGGATCTGCTGTTGCTCCAGCTGCCGTTGCTCGTACTTCTGTTGTTGGTATTGGGCGTGGGCCTTGCACTTATTTCGTGTTTTTCGCTTGAGTGATGAGTTTTTCAGCGAATGGTTTTTGTTTTTGTTTTCTCTTTTTTTTTAGTTTTTCGGTGTTTTCGTTCCGCTTTTTTTTCTCGTTTTGTTTTACGCCCAAAATTTTTTTTTTAGTTTTTCGGTGATTCTCTCTGGGGCTCTTTGGGCGGTTCCGCTTTGGCTGCACTTTAAATTTTCCAATGCGTTTTGTTTTACGCCCAAAATTGCACACAAATTTGTTGTATTAAGTTTGCCAGAAGCTGTATGTGTGCGCGTGTGTGTGTGTGCTGCTGTTGAGTGAGCAGCGACCCCACAGGTAACGTATTCGCCCCATGCGCCAAACAAATTACAGCCATTTAAGTGATTTTTGCTAATGTTATTTTGGGCGTTGGCGCAAAAACTTGCATACTAAGCGCATTTCACAGCAACATTTTTTGTTGCTTCATCTGATGGCAAACTGGGCGGATGTGTGCATGAAACTTTTTTGTATATTAGCTGGAGTCTATGGAGAAGTAACTTTATGTTGGTAGCTGAATACGAAGTGGAATATTTCAGCAAAGCTTTTTGGTTGTGTATTTCGAAATTAACTGAAATTCAAATACTTTAAACTTTACTAATATTCCGAACATTCAACTTGTATGTTATCTTTATAACGACTCTTTGTTTATTGCTAGACCCATAACATGATCATAAACTGTTTACTCAGCCGTAATAAATATGACGCTAAATCCTTAACAACGGTCTGCATCGAGTGGGCAATATGAAACAGCAAACGCTGACCATATATCATCATAAAATTTAACCAAACGGCGAACATTCGCACTGAAACCGTCTGTCGACTCGGCGCAGCTATAAAACATTAGTCAAAAACATTAAACATGGCATAATACTACCTGTAGAGGTGGCCAACTGTCCTGGGTTGGAGTTAAAGTTCGGACTCGAACTCTGACTCTGACTCGGGCTCGGGTTTGTGTTTGAGTTCGAGTTGGGGCCGAGCTGCAGGCTCCCAGAGCTACAATCAACATCATTAACGCGTGCTCTAAAAGCCATTTATTTGGACGCAGACAAGCCGAGCCATGTTAAAAATGGCAGTCAGTCGGGAGACAGTCGAATGTGGGAAACTATAAATTTAACGCTTTTAGCATAATTGCAGAAGTATTTGCGTGTATACCTAAGGGCCAAGCAAGAACCTACGGCCATGAGAGCCATCAACGCGACTGCGTTATGATAAGTGGCCACAGCCAAACGATATCAGCGTCAACACGCAATAAGTTATTGCTTTATTGGCTCATCCGTTCGTCCTGTTTCTCACTGCCCCTGCACGGCTATTAACCATAAGTGGTGTCTGTGTGTGTGAGTGTGTGTTTGGGTAAGGCATCGTATTACTTGGCCTTATAATTGCTGGACAGCTTTTGACCTTTATCAAAGCCAAACACTGCAACTTAATATACTGCCTCCTGACTTCCGATGCTCAACCCTTTCACGACAATAAACACTTGACAGGCAATTTGTGGGCCACCCACAACGCAGCATAAGATACACATAGATGCATACTTTGTATATACCTACATACATATAAAGAGACCATCGATTGCCTAGTTACAGTCGTACCTCTCGAATATTTATTATCTGTCTAATGGAAACAAATTAGGTCATATGAGTATACATTTGAAAGCAAGCAAAAATTGTGTTGCGTAGTTCCAATTCAGTTTAAGCTTTCTTCTTTATTTTTATGGGCTCTGCATGAAAATGGGCTCAATGGGGCGTATACGTGATTTATGCCTTTGGCCTTTTAGCTATGTCTTAATTGCTGCAGATATGCGTGCAGTTTAATGGATATTTGCAAGCGGCTTAAATAATGGACACATACGAACCTAGTTAAATGACGTTTAAAACATACTTTTAGCTGGCAAGTTGTTATAATTTAAGACATAACTATTAAGTTTTGTTTTGCTAAAGAAATTTCCAGGTAGCGATACTATTTCAGTCTTTTAACGATACTGCAGCAATAATGAGTACAGAAATAACAACAATGTAAACGCAATATTGAAACCATATTGTAAAGAAAGAAAGTAAGAAAGCTGCAGCGAAGATTAGTTAAGATAAGATTAACAGAAAAGATGTATTAAACAAGTAAGGAGACTAGTGTCCGCTACCGATTTTATATAAAAACAAAACAATGCGGTGTTAAGAATTAAGAAATTTGGATGCGATTGACAGATGTCAAAATTTTTCAAGAAATACTTTTATATCACAAAAAATACCTACTATTATCGAGTTACACTAGTCTCCTTACTTGTTATATATCTTTTCTGTTAATTAAGATATTCCATGTAAACTGTCATCTTAGAAGAAATTTGCGACAATTATACATATGTATATATTATACATGTATATTATCCCCCTTATTGAAATTCAAACATTAAATTGTATTTAAATTTATTTACTTTTTTAAATGAAATTATACTTGTTACATCAATAACCATTTGACTCTATTAAAGTCAGTTTCGTTAACATTAAAGGTGAAATGACAAATAGTATTTAAATACATATTTACATTTTACATTTAAAATGCACCAAACAACAACTTTGTTTTTATTTAACTCTCCATTTTAACCAACTGTCACCGCACTCTTGGGGTATTTGCAGCATGTGCCAAATGTAATTTAACTTTTCAGTCACTTTAATCAGAAAAAAGCAGTTGATAAGTGTCAAGTGCAGAAATAAAGACAAATAATTAATGTAGTTGCAGGCAGAAGTCTGATGATGTTCAATTAAAGTTGCTAATAAAAGTTCAAGAGCAGAGAACAAAATTAAATTAGTGTGAAACATTGATTTGATATAGAAATGGAATTTTATGCGGGACATTTCAGAGATCGCAAGCGTTTTTTAAAAGACGTTCACTTTAGTTTTTCCTAGTTTTATCAATACAAATGAAGTAAATATTCGTTTTTTCGAGAAAACTCATCACTGAAAATTTGATAAAAAATTATCGATGACAGAAAACAAATATAATAAGTAATTTTTACATTTGATCGCGAGACAATAATGTGGTAACTACATATTAACTTCTTGGCTTTAAAATGCTGCAATTTTGTACCTGCATTTGAAAGTCAAACCCAATTATTTGATAAAATAAAAATTAACAAGTTGTTCAATTAAAACTATTCCGCAAATTTATTTCTACTGATTAAGGAATTTAAGGTTTATTTTAGACTAAATTTATGTTCGAGAAAACTCATCACTGAAAATTTGATAAATAATTATCGATGACAGAAAACAAACATAATTGGAAACTAATTATTTATATACCTACATGTATTTTTTTAAATAATCGATATTACAAAACAAATTTTATTGGAAACAAAATGTTTAAATGCTTACATGGTTTTTAAACTATTATAAATGAATCTTTATCAAATAAGATACAGCTGCACTTTTCATTGTAACAGTTAAGTGAACTAACAGAACTGCAGTTGGCAAAAGTGTTGAATGTATCACGTTGAAGGACTCGTACCTAGCTTTTACATACGGACCTCTGCTGCTTTTCTATTTGGCTTTTGCTGTGTTATTCCCAGTGCCATCACCATTCACATTCGTCGTTTATGTTGACGTAGATTTAATTACAATGTTTGCGCCACTCAGGCGCTACGTTTACGTTTATGCCACTTGTTTGTTGCAGTCATCTACTCGTACATACATACACACATTTGCCTCTCAGTCGCACAACTGAGCTTTGTCGCTGCAGCATATGTATGAGACGTTGATTCAGACTGCTTGTGGCCCTCTGGCCTGGGTCGGGATATGGTTCAGTTTCTGGGCCCTAACTGAGGATAGTAGCAGCCGCTTTTGTTTAACTACAAACACGCCGCGTGTGGAGAGAAAGCTCACACGTGGCATTCTCATTCTCATCGCCATCGTCGGTCGTCAGTCGTTTGCTACTTTTATGCACTTTGCAAATTGAATTTTCCACTTCTATACGCAGCGAACGCTTGCCATATGAGAAGGACGAGAAGACAAAGGTCCTGCGTGGCTGTCGAAGAGAAATGCAGCAGACGAATGCCATTTTCGTTTCTCTGACTTTGACTTTTTGCACTTGGCTTAAAGAGCCTGTGTTTGCGCTTGCTAAGTAACTGTTGTAATTTTAGAAACAAATACGCAAGGTTTTAAATACTCTCATAGAAGTGCTAGTTGTCTTAATTTCTTCACTTTCAACTACCATTTGTAGTTTAAAATTCATTATAATTTATAATAAATTAATTATTCAATTGAATAAAATAATAAATACATTTTGAGTGAAATTTTAGAGATATACTTCCATACTTTTACTTGACTTTTCAAAGTTTAAATAAGATAATTACTCCAATCATCACAAATAACATTTATTCTTGCAACTTGCATTCACACGTTAAATCAAATAGGACAACATATTGCACATACGCACCGTTTACTTAAGCTGCTTTACACTTTCACAAATATTTCAAATTTAATGACAATTCCATTGGCAATGCCGCCTACAAACACATTTTCATACATATGTATGTAAATGCAAATTCACTTGTATATGCGTATTCAGCTGTATGTAGCTCACTTAACCCAGTGTTCGACTTTGTCGTCCATTTGGCATGCGCTTTTCCTACCACTAATTGCTTGGAAAATATGCTCACTTCCACACGACAACATTTCAATGGCAGCCGCAACAATTTCATCTGCGAGAGAGACAGACGGCTGTAAAAACTGCAACATGTTTAAATGCGAAATACCATGAATGTGAGAAGAGAATGCCAGAAGCAACCGACAACTGAGAACTGAGAACCGAGAACCGACAACAACGAGGAAATCTTTTGGCACGGTTTTAAATAAAGACGAGACGAGCAGCCAGCTTTTACTTTCCATCGGGCTTTTCTCTCTACAAGTATTTCTTCGCTTTTGTATGTGGGTTTTTGGTAATTGTGCCGCTTGTGCCAACGATTATGTTCTCGGATGCAATGCTTTGTTCTCGCATACCCTGGAAATTGTTCGCAATGAATGAAAGAGTTGCTCTTAGTGTCGGAATAACGAAATTTTGAATATTATTATCTGAAATATTGTATGATGAAATTGTTGACCTAGCTATTAAAGATGTTGCTTGGAAACACATTTTGAAATGGGAGTTTGTTTAAGATTGTCTTGTCTTCCTTATTATAGTATTATATAATATATTTAAAACAGTAATTTATTAACAGTATTCTCTAAGCTACCAATTTTGATTTAATTTCGCGTTTTAAAGAACTAAGGGATTAGCGACGCACCTCTGCAAATAACCACTTACAACAATTAGTGAGAGGTATTTCACTTGGCGATCATCGGCAACTTTTCAGTTTATTGTTTTGTTGCAGCTCGCTCTATTGTTGCTTCCTTTCTTGTGGAAAATTGCACAATTGCTTTCGAGCCGGCTGCCTTCTTGTTACCACAGATGTATTCCCACATACGGGTAGCTGCAGTGTCCTTGAGACTTGTGTCCTTTTGCTGGCGCAGCTCTTAATATGATTACATTTGCTGCAGTTTCGCAACAGTTTCCACCTCCTAGACAATGTGGTCGGAGGTAATTTGCCACGCCCCCAGCATTAGCTACTACACCCAGATAAACTCTCTTTCTCGTTATTCTCACACAGGTTTTTTATACCCGCTACCCATAGGGTAGAAGGGTATTATAACTTTGTGCCGGCAGGAAATGTATGTAACAGGTAGAAGGAGGCATCTCCGACCCTATAAAGTATATATATTCTTGATCAGCGTCAACAGCCGAGACGATATAGCCATGTCCGTCTGTCCGTCTGTCCGTCTGTGTGTCTGTGTGTCTGTGTGTCTGTCCGTCCGTCCGTATGAACACCTAGATCTCAGAGACTATAAGAGATAGAGCTATAATTTTTTTTCGACAGCATTTGTTATGTTTGCACGCAGATCAAGTTTGTTTCAAATTTTTGCCACGCCCACTTCCGCCCCCGCAAATCAAAAAAATCGAATAACAAGCGTAATTTTAAAGCTAGAGTTGCGAATTTTGGTATATATAATAACTACTATAGTAGTTATGATTCCTGAAAATTTGGTTGCGATCAGATAAAAATTGTGGAAGTTATTAAAAAAATACTTTTGTATGAGCAAAAACGCCTACTTACTAGGGGTCTTAGTTGCTTTGGCGGACAATCTGGTATATTATGCCGTCTATGGTATATTTTGAATGTGGTACTATATCGATATAACAAAAATACCATTTGGTATATTTTTAGTATTTTTGCATTTTTGGTATATTTTGAAAAAAATACCGCAATATTTTGCTTTTATTCAAAATGGGTAGCGGGTATCTCACAGTCGAGCACACTCAACTGTAACTTTCTTACTTGTTTTTTGTTATTTTTATTTTGTTGTAAACTTTAGCATACATTTACATACTAATATATGTTACATATAAGTAGATATGCCACAACTTATTGTAGAACTCTCTCCACACTTTCTATATATAATAAATATGTTCGGTTTATGAAATCATATAAACTAGCTATATATCTGAATGTACGATATATTTAGTTATAGTTAGTTGTATAGTGTATAGCTTTCACTTTAGACATACATTTAGCTGAGCTTCTTTATGCTTTTAACGCTTATGCTTAGAATACAAAATGTTCTCATATATAATTCCATACTCAACAGCAAATAGTTTGGGCTTTTGGATTTTTATTTTAGTTCAGGGGTTTCTCAATTATAATTACTAAATGCTGATTGCGGATTTACCGTCTACTTAATTAGCATTAAATGTTTCATATACGTATATATATGTAAATTTATATAAGATATTAAATTATTCAACACTTCAACATTCACTTTAACTTTCATATAATATTAATACTTAATTATATTTACAAGTATTTTAAAGCATAGTTTATACTTTTTGAAATTTCTTCCATTTGCTTTTCACTAAGTTTAAACTTAAATATCGTATTTACATCAATCCTTGAGGAAGAAATTATTATTAAATTTTATTTACATGGTAAATTATTATTTTCTCAATAATTTAACTTTTTCTTAAACAAATAGTAAATTAAAATAAGAATGTATATCAATTTGATTTTTGTATTTAGCGTATATAATATTGATCAACATATATCGTATCGCTAGCTAATATTTGACTAAGTAATAATGCTATTTCGCTTTTTTATATACGCATTATTTATTTTAACGCTAAATTTACTATGTAAATTCGCTAATTATATGTGTGTTTGTGTGTTTTTTATACGTTATATGTTCATCTATATGTAAACTTGATTAACAGTTTTTCTTAATTTCTTTTCATTTGTTTGTATATATTTTTCCTTTAACTTTTTTTTACAATAATTTTTTATGTGGCAATGTGTTTTTGTTCGACTTGCATAAGTAAAGTATCCCATTCATAAATTACAGTTTTTATTTTTTGTTTATTTGTTGTCCTCATGCATATTTCATTACTATAAACATTTTGCTCGCATATTTGATATTGATTTGGAAAATTAAATGTTTGCTGGGCAAACAACAATTTATTAAATATTTCAGCAGCAAATTTACGTCGGTCAGTTTATGAATAAAATTGGTGAAAAAACAACGAAAGTAATTGCAAATATCATGCAGCTTTAAAGTTTAAAATATGTTAATATTTTTCGAATTTTGAATAATTGTATTTTATTTATTTCTTAACGTTCTGAATAATAACAAATTGTGTTTCAAAAGAGACTTTTGTTTGCTTTGAACTTAATTTAAATGCATTGAAAATCGATTAAATTGAACATTACTCTCAACATCTTAATTAAGCTAACAAGATGTGAGTGCACTTAGAAAATTACATGAAAACCATTTTTCACCCATTGAGTTGTCTGATTGGCAATTAAAAAAAAGAGGGAAAAGTTGTTTTGCCAATTACGCTGACTATTTACTTAATTAACGGTGAGAGATGGAATGAATGGAAAACAGATTAGAATAACATAGATTGTTGGAGGATTTTCATTTTACGCTCTTGCATAAAAATATCTACATTCATCATGTACGATATGGGGAAATCTTACCACACTACAAGTATATTGAGTTTGTTTCTATTAATATTTCTGTCGCTATTTCGAATGTGTTTCTTACTCGTCTAAGTTTGATTTTCTTTTCCAATGCTCGTCGTGTCGCTGCTCTTGCTCTGCTGCTGCTGCTTTTGTTGTTGTTGTGCCCTAAATGAGTTTTTTGCAATTATTTGATTTCATCTTGAATACTTTTGGAAGCAGAGCACAGCGAATGTATTTGCGTTGGCTGCTGCTGCTGTGGCTGCTGGTGCTGTTAGCGTTGTTGTTGTTGCTGTCGCTGTATAAATTTGCGGCAAGAATACGGCAAGCTTATTACCGACGGCCCAAAATGTTAACATTAAATGTTGCCTATGCGTCGCACTAATAGAAAATGCGATGCGGCTGCCGATAAAATGCAGCAATAGTAGCAACAACGACAACAGCAGCAACGACGACAGCAACTTTGGCATAACATCGGTGGCTACAAAAATGCCAGCTAATATTACTATGCAAATGAGCATCGGCCAATGGCATTGCTTTTGCGTTGACGCCACACGCGGCGTATGAGCAATGTGAAATTGGCGTTGCTCTCGATGCCACGCCCATTTATTACGGCTGCTCGAGTGCTCGTTTTGCTGGTCCTTTGGCAGATGCTGTTGTTGTTCTTGTTGGTTATGTTTGTTGGCTGCGCGTTGACAACAGTCTCCGGTGAATACTGTGGCTGGGCCTGGTTTTTCATATTACTCATACGCCACCGACTTGGCAGCGATGGCGACTGCGGCGACTGCGGCAGCGACGCTAGCAGCGCCGCTGGCAAATAACTCGATAAACGTTTGAAAATCCCAAATGATTGCGTTTTAATGCCGCGCATTATTTTACCAAGTAGATTATGCTGTGCCAGTGAGCCTGCAGAATTGTGAAATGCTCCGGGCGGATTACGCACGGGCGTTTGATTGTTATCGCCAGCGTTGCCAGCATGATGGTTGCCTGCGAATCGACAAAAATGTAGAGGAATAGTAGAGTACGGAGAATGTGAAGGGGGAGTGTGAGCTTTAGTAGTAATCAGTTTCTGGTTAGTCGGGTTTATATTTTCATTTATTCTGCGCGTTTGCCAAAGCCGAATTGTGGCTTTTGGCATTGGATACATCAAGAGGCATAAAAGAAAATTGCTTCGGGCTGCCAGAAAGTGTGCTATGCGTTTAATAGTTCCTTGCTCACAAGTATTGCTTCCTAATTTATCGATTGTCTATCAGCTTAAGCCACTAAGATTTGCGGTGGCTTATGAGCTTTAAATTTAACTAAATTATGCTTAATAAGTCAAGTAACTCATTAAATTTACAGTCTCTATTATTGCGAAATTTTTGCTGAGTGATGTCTTTAAATTACATTTTCGTTCGCTCTTTCGCAGACAGAGTAATAACTTCATCTGACACCAATTTCCTTTGCCACACTTGCTTTGGTCAATCATTCAAAGCTTTATTTATAGGTCTCTCACTTAAGTGAGCTCCCTTTGCTGCTTGTTGACATCTTTTAGTTGCATCCCATTCCTCCGTTTTTCTCCCCAGTTTTCTTTTACATTACTTTTTATAACCGCTACCCAAAAGGTAGAAGGGTATTATAGCTTTGTGCCTCCTGAATTACATACAAATCCAGGCAGAAGAAGTCATATCCGACTCTATAAAGTATATATTGTTGATTGACGACAAAAGGCGAAAAGGTATAGCCAAGTCCGTCAGTCTGTCTGTATGAACACTTAGATCTCAGAGACTATAAGAGATAGACATATAATTTCGACAGCGCAGATCTTGTCTGTCTCACATTTTTACCACACTTACTTTCTCCCATACACTTCCTACATGCAATAATAACTATATCATACTTTTTATGATTCCTGAATTTGTTTGCGATCAAATAATTGTTAAAGTTACTTTTGGTTGACAATCTGGTATATTTTGTATATAGTACTATATCTATATACGAAATTATTGCGTTATAATAATTTTGAGCATTTTAAAATTAATACCGCACTAATTTACTTTTTTTTAAACCGAGTAGCGAGTATCTTACAGTCAAGCACACTCGACTGTAGTTTTCCTTCTTCTTTTTTTACAACGTCATTGTGTGTGTCTTTATTTCTTCAATGCATGCGAGAAGCATTTCGACAGCGGTTACTTGACAATATTTTACCAAGCTGCTTGCTTCTGTGCGTCTCTCGTCTTTATAGGGCTGCCAGTAAATGTACCCAAGCTTGGACAGCGTTTGTCGCTGTCTCCAACTGATTGAGTGCTGTCCCTATTTTTTCTTTCCTCTCTCTCTCTCTCTCTCTCTCTCTCTCTGTCTCCCTCTTTTTTCGCTCGCTGTCTCTGTTTTCGGTTTTTATGCACGTCATTGAACGCACTTTGTTGACCGCATGTCAATGTTTGATATATGTATGTATGTTACAGTGGTTTCAAAGTGCTCAACAATGTCGCGAAAAATGCAATTAAATAACTCAACTTTTAGCAGAAATTTAAATTTTTAAAAATTGTACAATATTTAATAGAATTCTATGCAATAGAAAACCACGTGTTGTAAACATTGACCGCAAGATTATTGATATTCAATTCATATTCAATCAATAGGAAACCACAGTGCAGACCCGCATATTCAGACAGCTCATATTGGTTGTTGGGAGGTGTTCATAAGGGGGGGCTATTAAATATATTTTATCTGGTTTTAATCTTTGGCATTTGGCTTTTCATCAGCTGGCGTCATAAATAACAACAAAGTGGTATTTAAGCGAGCATTGCGTTGATTTTCCTTTAGCCATCTGTGTGGATCTCTGTGGTTCGTTTTTGATGATGTTTTTCTGGCTGGCGGTCATTGTAGTTGGAGTTGTTGTTGGTGTTGGTATTGGTGGATTTACCCACCGTACACACAATCAAAGTCATAAATATTAAGTGATGGATGCTCCGCCGAAGCTCAAATAAAGTTGCTTCAAATAGCCCAAGCACTTCGAATAAACCGAAACTTAAAGGCTTTCTAAGAGCATCAAGGGTAGTCAACACCACCCTTATATTTATACAAGTATTTCGAGGACTTTATGGTCTACTTTGGACTGTTTGTTTGGGGGCCTCTAAGCAAAACATAGGCGGAAATACACTTTGCCCTTTGATTGATGTCGGCGACATAAATATCAAGAGTGAGTGTGCGAGACTGAGTTTGAGTTTGAGTATGAATATATTGAATGTGCATGTGGGTATCTTTGTGAATGCCCGCATTTACACTTGATTGAGAACACATTGAAAAGGTGTCAGTGTGACATTCAGTCAATTTTTGATGGCATATTTCATTTCAATGCCAATTCCGTGGCAATAAATATTCCTCGTTTATATTCTACGCATCTTTTGTTCTCTCAGCTCTGGCAATATGATGTATATAAAGATAAATATTATAAAAGCGACGGCAAAATGGAAAACAAAAAACGTAAATAAAATAAAACAAAACGTTGACAACTCAACGTCAAAACTGTCAATCGCAAATCAATCAGAATGGCATTTTGTGCTCGGTTTTGTGGCAACGTTTTCTGTATGTTCGTTTTGGTTTTTATCGGGGCTTAAATGAAATATTTTTGTTTATTTTTAAATGCAATTTTCCGTTAACCCTGTCTACAATCAAAAATCAATAGCGCGAGACCAGAAAACTTTTGTGTGAGAAAAAGGAAAAACTGAAGAAAAGAGTTCACGTTATTATTTCTATCGACAGTTTAGTTTTTTTGTCACTTTAAGTTCTATCATGAAATAGTGAATGTGTATGTTATAATTTAATTTATTACAATGCATGTTAAAAACTTTAATGTTGTTGAGCTGTTTCGACAAATCTTCTGAGTTACTTATGTGTTTAGAGGTTAAATGGAAAGGCTTGAACCATCCCGCTGAATTGGTCTAAGATGTCCTACTTCTTTTTACTTACGTGGCATTCGCCACACGTATTTTAAATCTTAAACACAACTTGAGTAGATTATGTTTGACTAGACTTTTAACTGATTTATTTTAATTTAGACAGGCTGTGACCTTTTAAAGTCTGAATTTAATCTGATTCATTGTAGCGAAATTAAATTGCCATTTTATCTGAGGTACTATTTAAGTAAAATTAGTTTAGTATGCTTTAAAGATAAATCCCTAAATATGCTTTATGAACTCTTTCTTATAATTATCCTATAATTTTGTAGATACAAATTTCGGCTAGACTTATTGCTATTGCTTTATTGTTTTGACTGTCTGTGACCTCTTAAAGGCCACATTTAATGTGTGTCATCAACGCGAAATTTAATAACCCAATTATATGAAGTAATATGTAAGTAAATGAAATATTTTATAATTGAGATAAACTCTAAATTTGATTATAAGCTCTACGTAAAGACTAGACTAAAGGCCGTCTCTTACCTCTCTCTTTAAGTTTATATTTAATATGTGTGTCCTCATCGTGAAATGTAATATTTAAGTTGAAGGTATATTTTATAACTCAGATAACAGATAACATTTATTTTTAAAATTCTTAGGACTAGACTTTAATTTCTTCTAAAATTTTAAATGCTTTAACTTCATTTTTGACAGTCTGTGGTCCCTTAACGGCAATGTATGAACCGAAAAAAAGAGCTTCACTAATCGCACACACGCGTCTACACATGATGATATTGTATGTGTATTGTGTGTGTGTGTGTCTGTGCAGTTGTTTTCTGCTCTTCTTGCTTTCTTTGTTAAGCCACTTGGAATGCACGACTGCGTTTGCCCGCCTTCTCATCGGCCTGTCTGACCGTCTGTCCGTCTGGAGCATCGACTCTGCGTAGTCTTTTTTCTCAGACAAGCAGACGCTTAACTCAAACCCCCTCTGCAGCTGCTCGTCTGCGCCTCTGGACGGATCCAGTTCATTAGTGCAGTCGGTTGAACGGCATTTTACGGACGCGTGCCTTAAATAATTGCATTTTAAATGCAATCAACATTTTTGCTAGTGGATATTTTTGGCCAGAGCAGACCAACGAATCGCAGTGCCGAGTGCGGATTAAATGCTTTGGAATGCGCTGCTGGTGGCAAGTAGGCAGTGTGGAAAATATGCAAAAACCACAATAGAAACCACAGACTGGTTATGGCTAATTTGTTGCGAGTTCTTTTGGACTAATTTGTCACACATGCGTTGTCAACATTTTGTTGTGCAGTTCATGAATTTTGTGTGTGGCTGTGCACGTGCACAGGACACGCGTGCGTGTCCTGCAGCCTGTCTGGCTAAACTGGACGAGGTTATTGGTATTGACAACGTCACAATGTCACTGTCAATCAACATTTAAGCTGTGCTCCAGCTTGTCATTGTTGTTGCTGCATTTTTGCGATTGATGGCATTTTTATTGCTGTAGATTTATTTGACTGGCTAAAAGAGATGCACACACACATCCGCACACACAAAGCATACCGCACACACACACACACACACACAGCTTTTGAGTGTGAAACATTCACAACAGCTCGACAAATGTTTCGATTCGAATGCTTGGCGTGCATTCGAAATGAAAATAAAATAAAATACAAAAATAAATTGTTGCTAGGTTGTGTTTTGTGGCTGCATTCTGTGGGTGAGTTGCCACAGCTTACGGTCCCCTCCTCCTCTCCTGAACCCTCCCGCAATTTGATGGTTAGCGTTTGTGGCGCGTTTGATACGAGCTATGCGGGCTCTCTTCCGGTTCACTTTTTGCATTGTTTGTGCCATTTTGCTCTTCCTCTCGCTAACTACATATTTCTTTATCGGAACTTTACGCAATTATTTTTATCGCATTAAATGTTTGTATTTCTTCTCTATCAACAAAGAATCGATATAATCTTTAAGTTTACTTTTTATTTAAAGTCAACTATGAACAGTGGACATTGAGAAAAAAGAAAAAAATAATAGTCAAGTGTGTTCGACTGTAAGATACCCGTTACTCATTTTGAATAAAAGCAAAACAGTCCGGTATTATTTTAAAAATATACCACAAAATACTAAAATATACTGAAGGCCATATTTGGTGTATCGATGGAGGAGTAACATACATTCAAAATATAAAATATAAAACAAACTTGATGTTCGTACACTTACTCTTAAGAAAAAAATTATAGCTCTATCTCTTAGTCTCTGAGATTTTAGTGTTCATACGGACTGACTTACAGATCAAGATAAGTATTTCTATTCAAGCAGCAATCTAATAAAACGTCAGTCTCTTGGAGTTCTCGACATTTCGAAATAATTAACTAACTGTTAACAGCATTATTACTTTTTAGCTACGATTAATAAACATTTACTTATCTTTAAATATTTTGGTTTTGGTACTTTATAAATCGCAGATGGCAACGATGTTGACACCAACTCGAAAGCAATAAAATGTACGGCAGGAGAATGCGAAATACGAAATGCAAACTGAAAACAAGAACTAGAAATGCAAGCGTCATCTTGCCCGAGGAAATTTAATTAATTTTTAACGTTTGCGCTAAACACTTGGCTCCAAACAAAAGCCCAAAAGAAGCCAAAAGCAAGGCAAAGTGCAAATTTTGCTATTATAAGTTTTGAATGGCAAATGGCAACTGGCAACTGGTAAATGAGAACTGCCAACCGGGCAAATACTATGCATAAGAGAAGGCCAACGCGACACACTTGAAATATGAAAATATTTTCCACAAATGAATGAAAAGAAACTGCAACAAGATGAGAGTAAGATGTGAACGACGTGCTACGTGCAAATTGTGAAAAGGCGCACAATACAGGTCGTATACATAACATAGATACGGACGTATCGGGAGAAGGGTAGCGGATACTTACCTTGAGCACCGTCACGCCACTCCTCAACCCCGTAATCAGGCAAAGCGTTGGCTGACTCAAATTTATTTCTATGACGTCTCTTGCCATCTTTTGCAATGCGAAGTTGTCGTTGTTGTTGTTGTTGCCGATGTTGTTTTTTTTTTTATCATTTATATTTTGCGAATAATTTTATGCAGCAAGAGTCAGTCAAGGGGACGGGGGGATGCAGGGGAGAAAAAAGAGTTGGAAGTTTGGATTTAGTACAACGACAAGACGGTACATGAATAATGTGGTGGTTGGTTGTTTTGTTTGAGTTTTGTTTATTATTATTTATATTTCATTTTTTGTTTTCGTTGTTGTAGTTGTTGTTGTTGGTTGTGTGCAAGTAAGGCGCAACATGAAAGAAATATTCAAAAGTAAGATGAGAACGTTGAGAAGCAGCCGAAAACATAGGAGAGAAAAAGAGGAATCCATAGCAAAAGAAAATGAATATACATATAGACGTAATGGTATTCTAGGTATTTTTATTTAATTTTTGCATTTATTTGCATTTAATAGCCGTCTGAGGAGCGGCAACAAAAACAAAGAATAAAACAGACACACACATACACACACACACACATAGAGGTAAGGAGAGAAAATAAATATGGAAAAACAAGCAAAAATGGACACAGAAATTGCATGCAAGCTGCCTTGATGGGCTGAGGGGTAACTGGGAGTCGAATGAAAGGGGGTGGGGAGGCCACTGAAGTCTCTTTGGCTAACCGCCAGAGTTTCAAGTCTGTCGGTCACTTTATTTTAAGTATGAGTATTTTGTGCTATTTGCGTTGATTATAGTCAGAGTTTCTAGTGGAGGCAAACGCTGCCACTGTGTGGCGCACAATTTAAGCTGTCCGGTTCTCAAGGCATGTTTTAAGGAATTTACGAGCATCTGCAGTCACAAAATTAAAGACCATCTGAATGATATTGATGATACTGATGGCAATAAGTTTTAGTTTTGAGTCTCATTTTATAGTGCCGTTGATGTTAATGATGATTTGCGGTGCAAAGAGGTAAAAAACTATCAATATGAACTTTTGAACGCATTCGAGGTTGAGTGAGTGAGCTAGTGCTGGTTGACATATAAACAAAATAAAAACTAATTCTACGCATTATCAATTAATAGTTTTTTATATGAGTGTGTGTGAGTGTGCATTGATAATCTCACCATAACTTCGATTCAACATGGCCATCTCCGAGATAATTGCAGTCGTTGGTGTTGGCATTTCTGAAATGAGAAAAAATATAAATTTATTGCACAAATATATCGAGACTTGAGCTTAAACAAAAAAAAAAAGATTTAAATTAATGTTAAGTCAATATCTAAGGTTTTATTTCTCTTTACCCTGTTTATAGAGTACGTTATTACCCACTGTATAAATTTATTGCACAAATATTTCTCGGCATCAAATGTGACTTTAGTTTATATAAATAATAAGTCGAGTGTGCTCGACTGTGAGATACTCTCTACCAATTTTAAGTAAAACCATATTCGGTAAATATATTAAAAGTACACACACACAAAATAAAATATACCGAATGATATAAAATATACCATTGAGTACAAAATGTACCAAATTGTCAGCCAAAGCAACCAATCGTAACAAAATTTTAAGGAATATCAAAAAAACATATTATATGTTGAATCAATATCTAAGGTCTTATTTTTTTCTGGGCTAGGGTATTTCCTACTCTCAAACAAAAACCAGAAATGGAAATTTATTGTTAAAATATTTGTTTACATTGGATAAGGTCATAAAATATTAGTTTGTTAGAAAAAAAATAAAATTAGTTGTATTTAAAAGCCAAGGCCAGTCAAGGCAATTAAATAAAATAAGCTTCGATATTTGAAAGAGACTTTAGTTTATAAAAATAAAAAAAAATATGAATAATTTATACAAATATTTAATCAATATCTAAGGTCTTATTTTTCTCTTTATATAGTATTCAATTCAACACTACCCATAAAATTTAAAATATTTTATCAGCATTTGTTACACAGAAAAACACAACCGACAAAAATAAAATAACTGAAAACAATACGGCAATTTTAATTTGAAATAAAAAATGTGCTGGCATTTATACACTTTATAAAGTTGGAAGTGCAACATGTTGCACATATGGAAGCTGCCATGCATATAAATAGAGTGCAATAAATTAAGGAATTGTTCAAAATAAAAATGTAGTAAAAGAAAGAAGCACAAGCAAAAAAAAAAGCAGATATGTTGTGTGTCGGAATGTCACTCACCGTCAAGCTTAATGTTGCCATCGGTTTCGCCCAGCGAATTTTTTGCCACACAGCGATAGGTGCCAAAATCATTTGGTCCAACGGCGCGAATTTTTAACTTCATATATTTTGTATAACCGCTGATGGTTGATGTGGTCTCGTATTTATCGCCAGCCCGTGAAGTGTCTGCAAGCAGAACAAGCGCGACAGACAGTTTATTGCATACAGTTTATTACATACATTCGTTTATTATGAAATTCAGCTTTAAATTTGTTTTGCAGCCATCAGCTGAATTGATCAAATATCTGCAACACCCAAGTAAAAAAGTGAAAAAGAAACAGCAGCAAAAACAAAATAGAAAATAGAAAATCAATTAATTAATGTCACCTGCATTTCTGTGTGTTTGAGCACCGAAGCGAGTTGTGTTTTCAATGGCGACTCAAACTAATTACACCCTCTGCCATTACTTCTTCCCTTGACTTCGACTGCTCTGACTGCGTGTATGTGTAATTAAAACTGCCGCAGTTCGATTCGAACAGTGCCCAATTCTCTTCTCTATCCACAAGAACTAAAACTTTTCTCATTAATCAGTGAAAATCTAAAAGAAAAACTTTTGTTCAATGCTCCCTTTCTATTCTCTCTTCTTTTGGCTTTAAGTTTGTTGTTTCTGCTGCCTACTTTTCGAGGGGCGTAGTCTAGCCTAGACTAGGCCAGGCAACGATTTAACAATCCCCAAAAAAAGCCTAAACCTGGCAAATGCCTCGTGTAAGTAGCATTAAATATAAATATATAAACTTAATTTCACTTTGATTGTTTGGCGCAGTGTAAGGCGATATCGCATGTTACTCATACGCCATGCTGTGTGCTTCAATTGATGTTCCTTCTTTCAGTGTGTGTGTGTGTGTGTGTAAGTGTATGCGTGTGTGTGACAAATGTCTTTTGCTTCTCAGTTTCTTTTTGAGGCTAAACATGCAGGCATATCATGGCATAGTCAGTCACCTTTTGTGACGAGGCAGTTTCTCCTCAGATACTTTCCATGCTACACATTATAAGTCCCTCTGACACGCAAATATATAATTTAACTCATAATCAACAGCAGCAGAAGCAGCAGCAACGGCCTCGACATATGCGATTCCTACGACGCTTTGCAAGCAACTTTATACTTTTAATATGCCTCTGTCGATGTTGGGACATAAAACAGAAGTTTGCTTTATTTTTTGCTGTTCTTCGCTTTTTGGTGGCAGCGTGTGAGAAATTCTTGTACTAGCTTGACTAAGGCTGTGATAAATGGCATGTGCTAGCGACAGTTGAACGAGGGCAGTTCGACAAGTTGATTTGCAAAATGTGTTCTAAGCTCATTTATTGTTCTTCGCTATAGTAGGTCAAACTAAATTATACAGATGTTTATTTTCAATCATTGCTTTAAAGACAATGATATGTCTTATTTTTGTATTTCGATGCTTTTTACATTATAGATTATTATTATATTGTTATATATTATAAAAAATAATAATCAAAATTCACAAATTTAAAACAATGTTAATATCAATTGATTTAATGGTATATTAATTTATTTACATTACTTCTAAAATATTTATATTTTTTTGATTTTACAATATTCATACGTCTTTAAAATTCTTCGATGTCTTTACTTGCCGCCCTCTTCTAATACATCCTATAAACACACATTGTAGTTCTACGTGTTTCGCTCAGAAATCGCTTAAAATTTATTACCCAAAACTTTTGGTGTCTGTTTGCCATGCATCATGGTCGTCGGCGATTTCTGATATCAGACTCGCGTTTTATTTGCCTGCTCCCCACACCTCCTCCACATGCCTCTGCTACGGCTTTCGAATGCATGTGTGTCTAGCCTGTGCGTGTGTGCATATGAAATGTCTCTGCTAGCCTGATACCTGTCCGTAATTTGGCGTATCTGCTTTCTCTCCGCTCTATGTCATATCGAACAAACAAATGGCACTTAAGCAAGAAAATAATGCTACTAAAGCCTCAGACTTAAAGGCGAGCGCATCCATATTTGATGACTCATTTTTCGGGCAAAAGAACAAACTGTGATAAATATGCTTATAAGAAGATATTTAAACGTTGTTTTTATGCTGCACTAATATGGACTTGCTCTAGTAAACGGGTTTTATTTGCTACCTAAAAGTATGCAATGTTTTTGTGTATAATTTCCCATAATGTTTTTTATTGTTGCTTAAAAGTATGCAATAGTTTTTGTTACTGCCATAAATATTGATTTTGCAGATTCCTGCTCAGCAATCGTACAGCACTGGCAATTATTTTCGTTTCAATTTGGTCGAAATGCGTGGATTATATTGTGTTGCCTCTGGTCTGGTCATTTTGTTGGTTGCTCTGCATACTGTTGAATGCTTTTACGCACTTTCCGCTTCACGCACTATTGCATACATACGGAATTGATGCCCTCACCTCCCTTGGCCAACTCTCGAACATGTATTTGCCAATGTGATTATGTTAATATAATTTCCGCTACAAAATAATGTTTTCGCCATTTCCACTATGCCATACTGACAGACCATAATTTCACTGATTTTAGAGCACAACGCGATTGTAATTGTGGCATTTTCTTATATGTAACACAGAACACATTTGTGTTTATTCTTTTTTGGTGTTTTTGCCAATTTGCCAAAGCAACACAATATTATTTATTAGTTATCATTGTGTCAATGTCGATGCTATTTAATTTATGTTTGCATTCCGATCTCGGTTTGTCTGTTTGTCATTGATCATTGGACTTTCTGTAATTTAATCAGTGCCATTTCCAATTACAGGAATTGAAGAGGAATTTCTGTTGCAGAAATGCTGTCCGCAATTATGCAGCGTCACTGAAAGGGTTAATCCCTTGTGATATTACCGCGAAGCTCATATTCAGATTACGATATTAATGCAATACTCGAATTTATGCGACTGAATATTTGATTTAATAAACACGGCGAAAATTCGCAAATTAATATAAATTTTTAAGATGATGGAAGCAAAGATGAAAGTTAAATGCTTAACTACACAGTTTTATATTGTAAAACTGTCGCTTGAAATCCTTTTACTGGCTTCTGTTTAAGAGACAATTGTTAAACCTTGTCCAATAAAGACAATTACTATGTAGTCTCGCAATGTGACATTAACAGCTCAACAGTTTGCGAATGGATGTGTGTTCGAGTTTTTCGAATGCCTGTCACTCATTGCGTATGAGTAATGCAAAAAAGTCAAGAGAAAGTAAAATGCATCAGCAACAACGATTGCTCGCAGTTTATAGACTGCGATGATTTTATATCCTGTAATCAGGATAATTGAATTAATGCTAACATTGAATATTATTTTCTTCCTTTTGCTTAAAGTTGTAATATTTCATTTCCGTCTTAATTTTTAATATTCAAAAATAAATTAAGGAGTATATTTTAGTCGATCAGCAAAAGTAAACGCATTTGTCTTGTTTCTTTGTATTTGTTGCTTGCCTGAAGGGGAATTCAGCTGTGATTGCTGCTACAATGGCAGCAGCTTAACTTATTTTTTCGTTCACGCACTGATGCGAATTTTAATTTTTGCCATTTTACATGACAGTTTTCTGAATGTTGCTGCTGAGCCTCCGTCTCCGCATCTCCCTTTGACGCTGCCAGGCAGTAATTTCATTACAGAGTAAGCTCATTTACAATCGCTTTTCAGATAATAAACGTGGCTACATTGAAAAGTCGCTCTCTTTCATTCGTTTCCCTTCTGATCAAGAGTCGCCTTTTTAACGGTAAGGTAAAATACAACAAACAATTGATTCGATTCGATTCGATTCGATTAAATAACATTTAAGTGGAAGTTACCTGAAATTATCATATCGCCGCGTTCGGTGGTCCAATAGTTAATTGATGCTGGATACGCCTCCGTATGACATTCGAGCATCACATCCTGACCGACGTATGCGCCTTCCAATTGATTTGGTATCGAAAGCATTGGCGGAACTGAAAGGAAAGGAATCGCAAAAATAATGATTAAATATGAAGAGACGTTTTTTAGTTGGTTTAAAATAGATTCGCTGAGTTGCGATTTCGCATTTATTATCTCGATCGGTAAGTAATTAAAAGTCATCAATTTTGTTGACTCTCGATCCCATAGAGCTTCATTTTCCATTACAGATTTTCGGCAGCAAGTTTCGCATGCATTTTACGTGAGTTTGCAAACTGTTTTTGGATTAAAATGCATTCGGTCATTAAAAGTGCGCCTGTAAGCGTGGAGATTGTGCCTGGCCGTATGTGTAAATAGCTTTTGTTGCAACAACAGCAGCTGAAGCGAGTGTCTCTCCACGTGTGGTTGTGTGTGTGTGTGTGTGTGTGTGTGTGACAGTAACAACAAAAGCTGCGATGGCATTGGCAACGCATTTTCACCACGTACACTGCGCTGGGGCACAAAATAACACCTGCTGACAAACAAACAAACAAAACGCCCACAAACAACTCGAAATGAGCACACACACATACACACACACACGTACACGTATACGAGCACGAACACACACACGCTTACATACTGGTAAATTAATTTAACGTGACTGCAGCTTTGGTCGATTTTCGGCCAAGTGCGTGCACCTCTTTGCCCCCTCCGCCATCGTCACTAAAACTTTAGGCCCCATTTTGTGTGCCAATGTTGAGGACACGCTGCGGTTATTGCCCCGAAAACTGCAACACGAGGTGCTCCAAAAGGTGATAGTAGGGAGAGGGGAGAAGGAAAAGATTTGTTTCTGTGTATTTTACGCATTAAACAACGCGTCTGTCTGAACGCTTTCCACTCTTCGAACAATCGGAACGGAACGGAACGGCACATACTCGTAAATATTGCATAAAACTTTTGCCCCTAAATGGATTGTATAAGTTGGCACGTGGAATTCGTTATGAGATTGTCGTATGATTGTTGTTACGTTGAGTTTCGAACAGCTCGAATTACTTTTAATCGCATATCGATTGACCTTTTAAAGTATTTCGGGGTTGCTGAAATATCGTTTTAAGAAATTCGCTTGCCCCTTGACATTTTCGGTTAAACAATAAAAACGTGAAGTTTTCTTTTTTCAATTGAGATAATATTAAACCTTTTTAAATCCTTCGCTCAAATTGAAATAGACCAATTGTATTAACTTTTTGTGATTTTTATGCTTGTGAACTTAAGCTCGTGTTCTAGGAAACATGATTTGAAGGGTAGGATTTTTATTTTGGATTTCGAAGGCTATAATAGTTAGACCTTTCATTTTTTATTGGCCATCATCTGTTATTGTTTCTTGCAGAGCAAGTTCGAAAACTTATCGCAGTTTTTAATTTTGTATTATTTAAGAAAAATTCTGCAATGTTTTGCTCTTAATGAAAGTGGTTAGCGAGTATCTGACACCAGCTTTCTTTCTTGCTTATGGGAGGCATTTGAATTAAAGATGATTCTAAAAGTAATATTTACTTTCATCTAGTTTTGCGAACTGATGATGTTTTTAAGTGGATCGAAGAGTTACTTTAAAGAAAAGTTTATAAATAAAAAGCGATTTATAAATTAGAAAAAAAAAAGAATATTAGCCATTGTGATACAAAAATATTTTAAAGAACACTTTCGAATAATCAGTGTATTTTTAATTGAGATAATTGCATTTCGTTATTATATTATTGATGTGCTTATTATTTCGATACTGTTATTAAAAATCATTAAAATGTAGAAAGTTTCTTGTACTTACATTGGACACGCAAGTGAACCCGTTTGCTAATCGATGGCGGGACTCCGTTGGATGCCACGCAGAGATAAGCCGCCATATGGAGACGACTCACTTTAGTAATGTGTAGCAGCTCTCCATCGACGACATTCACTGTGTATTTGAAGAACAAGGGAAAAACGAATGCCAAATGGAACTGGTATTGTTCGTGAACGGTGAATGCAATGCGCCAACCACTTACCGTGCTCTCCGCCAATTAGCATTTCCTCGCCATCCTCTCGTCGCCACATGACGTAGGGCTCGGGATAGCCACGCGCCTTGCACATCAATGAGACATTCTGACCCTCTCTCACTACCATATCGTTGCTGGTCATGCCCTCGACAATCATCGGCGGCACTGCGAGAACAAAACCGAGCCAAACAATGTGAGTACTTCAGTTCAATAGCCAAAGAGTTGCGACTCTACTTACCCACCACCTGAAGGTAGCCCTTTCTCGAACGCATGGGATCCTGTAATCAAATAGAAGAATGAGAACTTCTGTGTATAAAGAAGACAAAGGAAACTTACCGTATTAACCTGGCACATGTACCAGCCGCGATCAGTTTCTTCAACCTCTTTAATGTGTAAATACCACTGCAAAGTTCAATACAGAATAATAAATATTATTATACTATAATAGACTTTTGTCAGAGCCACAGCAAAGAATGTGCAACTATAATTTTGAGAGTAAAAAAGGTGGAGCAAACTTCAACCAAATTATAAATCCAAATCGTCAAAAATTTAAGAAGAATGATTTGCAAAAATCATTAATGCAATTTGCAAAGATTTTTCGACGTTTTTATTATTATTTTGTGTTGAGGTGAGCTTTGTTTCGATTTTACCCCGATAAATATCGAGTGACTTAAGAAATATACCAAAAACTATTTAGCGATATTTTTACATTTTGCTGTTTTTTTTCTGGGATTTTACATCTGACAAATGTGGCATTCAAATATATTGACGGGAAACCGAAACTTATAATAATATATTTACGAATAAGTAAAATTCGAAGTGGTAAACGGTATTAAACTATTGACAACAATAATAACTATCGATCTACCAATAATTCACAGTTGCATTCTATGCAGATCGAGAAGAGAATAGAATTAAGGAAAAGAAGAAATTTAAATTACACCCAAACAATAAAATGTGTATTATATATTAATGTAATTAATTAATTAATAATAATCGCATCCGACACATACCTTATAACTTTATAGATTAGGCAAAATAAAATTACTATTTTTACTAAATAAATGTTTCTTAAGTAGACGACAAGCTTTCCTTACCGATCGATGATCATTGTAGGTCAAACTTATGCGGTTATTTTGCGAAATAACATTGTGATGTATGGAGAGTATCGTCTGAGTATCCACACGCACCCAGGCCACCTTGTAGCCCTTGAGGTTCTCCACGACGCAAGCAAGTAGAGCGTCTCGTCCAATGGACACGGTGACATTGGCAATGGGTTCAGCGAAACGTGGCATGTCGGCTTCTGTGTAAAATGAGGGGCGAATGAAGTCGGTTAATCGGTGTGCGGGGAGGAGGAGGAGGGTAATGGAAAGTTCATTTGCTTAAAAGTTTGCTTGCCCCACATTTGACTTTGTGGTCCCCATTCATAAAAGCAAAAGCGATGGCAAAAGAAAAATGCTGCACATATTTTTAGAGCATTCTTTTGACATTACTTTGTCGCACTTTCCGCACTCTCTTTGACTCCCTGGTGCACTGCGCCATATTGCGCATACGTACAGTGTGCCCAGTGAAAGTGCAGTGACCCGTCGGGGGGAAACCCACCAAAAAAAAAAATAAAAAAAAGAATACACAAAAGTTATACTAAAAGTCACCGTATTAATTACCTTCCTGTGCCGTTTGCTGTGTATCCACGCGAGAGTGTTTGCCTGCGGGAAGAGAAAGTGGCAAGCAGTTAGAAGATTTAATTATTTTCCCATTTTTTTTCTTCTTCTTCTTCTTCTTCTTCTTCTCTTTTTGACATATAATTTCATTGGGAAAACATTTTGGCTGCCCTTTCGTATACGTAATAAATAAAAATTAATTAGCGCAAACTTGGACTGAAACTTTGCACCATGTGTCCTGCTTGGCATAGTCCTGCCTTCCTATTCCCATTTCCCATTCCCATTCCCATTTGCCAACAGTGGACTTTATTTTTGCTGATACGACGATTTTCACACTGCGCTTTTATTTTTGCTTCTTTTTTATGACAAAAGTTCAAGTTTAATTGTTTTTCCTAGCAAATTGCTGCGTTTGCACTTTTCACCAGGGAGAAAAGTACAAAAACTCGAATATTACAGAGAATAGTTTGTGAGATTTGGACTTTTGTTTTTTGGCCAACAAATTTTTGAAAAGAATATATATAACATTTATAGTGCAATGCATTCTTACGGAGATTGGGACTTATTAAGTTCTTTAAACCAACTATGAAACACAACAGTTCATCAAAATTAAATGTACCCAGAGGCAAATGTATTCATAATTAAATGCAGATTGAAAAAGCTTAAGATTAGGTAGACTATTCACGGCTATAGATTTATCTCTCTATATACAATGTGCTATATTGCGATATTAAAGTGTAAAAGTAACAAAATTTCAATTGTTTTTGTCTTTGTATTTGTATTTGCATTTAATAATAACCCTGAGAATTCTGCACTAGATTTTCGAACGTTAGTCAAGCTCCGCTCATAAAGTCAATTCATATTACATTCTCCCCTCTTTGGCAACATCCGTTTTGTAAATGTTCCCAACGCGTTTGAGAAATTTGAGTTAGCTGCAAATCTCATTTCGGTCAATGTGTAGAATGTTCGTAAAATAAAACTGCTAAATTGAAAAACGCTTAAGCATTTTTACAGCTTTTAACACGGCATTGCATATTGAATTACGTTTGCAAAGTCGAGCGTCAGACATCTGGGCGTCAGGAGTCAGAAGGCATGCGGCATGTGGCATGTGGCAGTTGGCAGGTGGCAGGTGGCGAATGGCAGGCACCAGGAGCTGCTCTCAATCCGACAGCAGGACAACTGCAAAAGGCGCTTAAAAGTTGCCAGCACTTTCCCACTTTCTCGCTTTCTCGCTTTTTGCCATTGGCCAGCAGCAAAGCCATGTCCACTTTCCAATCCCCTTCGGACTTTTGCCACTTTTCAACTTTGAGTCAATCCCACAATCCCGTTCCTTCTTGTGCCCAGCAACTACTGTTTATGCTTTTTCACTTCTTCCCTTTTCCTTCTCTGATTTTCTTTCACTCTTTGCATTTTTTTTTGGACAACGAAAAATGCTCAACACGATTTTCGCTGTTGATTTACGTTTTAGCACGTTTTTCGTGTAGTTTTGAAACACAGCGTTTATTTTTTGTTTTTCTGTCTACGAAGAAGACCCTTCTTTCAATTTCACCTGTCACGATTGCATTTGCAGCTTTTTGCAATTCAAAAGTTGTTTTTTTTTTTTGGTTTTTTTTTGTTTTTGGGTGCGCGTCAAGCTGCAATTTAATGAGTAGTTTTTCATCAGCTTTACAGCTTGACATTCCGAATTGTCTGTGATTTCATTTGCGTAATTCCAGAAGACGGTGACAAAATGTGCTACATAAATTGTTATCATCTCGCAACTAAACTAATTAAATACATTTCTTAGTCAAAAACTAAAAAAAATTTGAAAGCAGTGAAGCTCACGAAAGTATTTGAATCAAATTGAAAATACTCACAAAAATGTAATACAAAAAAAGTATTTGAATATTATGAATTGTATTGATTTAGTGATAACAAAAATTAACAGCAAAATAAACTGTCAATCAGTTCGCCGTTGCCTAGTTGAGTGCTCTTCAGACCCCACACATGGCCGGACTTCAGTCTGGCAATCAGTCAACGCCACGTCCGCGACTCGTCCATGATCTGGCGCACAAATTTTGTTTACCTCATCTAAGCGAAGGGCTTCAGAAGAGCTAACGTCAGGTCAGGACCTGAATTGGCCTCTTTATGCGAGCGAACGTAGCATTGCTGACCATTCAATTTATCAGGCTCGACGAAGGATTCGCAATGCCATCGCGTTGGCTTTCGACTTTGTGCAAACACAAAAAGCGCTGAAAAGTGCCAGCCAGTTTCAATGAGCTGCCTCTATTTGGTATGAGACTGAACAGGACTGAAAAAAAGTAGCCAAAAAAGGCGGCGCCAAAGCAAATTTGACTGCGCATTTTTTCTCCCTTGTTTCAAGCGAGTAAACACAAATTGTCGGCATACTTTTAGGTGCCTCGATGCGCTATTTAAAGCGGAGTTCCAGTTTTATAGCAAAATTTATGGGCCGCTTAACATTCAAATGGCCGAGCATGAGCAGCTGAACATCAACAGCAACATCAAACGTTGCAAATGCAAATCTGCACGTCTTTGTCGGCATTAAAATGAGTCGTCAACATTTACGCGACTGCCCACAAAAGACAAATCATTGTTGTGCCTGTGCCTGTGTGGCCGCCGACAGGCAAAGGAAATGCATTGGCATAACGGCGTCCACCTTGAAAAGCCCAGGATCTAATCTCGGCCGCTTGCACAAACCGAATGGTCAACATAAAGAAGATTCACAAACAGCCAAAAAAGGAAAAAGAAAAAGGGAGAATCATGTGGCAAACGTTCTGGCTACTCGGCTTGAGTGCGTCTTTCCTCCAGGTTGACTAAGCAGAGTACAGTAGGACGGAGATGAAAATTATTCGGTAGAACAATACATGGATTTATTTTAAAATTACCATTTTTTAAATTTGGTATAAATAACTTTAAATTTGATATAAATAATAAAGTAAATGCTTGCTGGGCACTTGTTCTTATTTGTATTTATATCTATAATAGTTTTCTATTATGTCGAAAAACTAATAAAATCAAATTTAATTTATTTGAAGTGTGTACCGAATTATATAGACAAATAAAATTCAGAAAAAATTATTTATCGAAATAATTCATATTTATTTTTTAAACTTTTGCTAAGTGAATTTTTTATTTTTCCCACTGTTTTTGGACGCTTTGACCCTTGTTGTCTTTTTTGGTTGCCCTTTTTTATGGGCCCATATTTTTTGCTAGCCATTTTTTGTACTCTCTGTTTTTGTTCGAGCTACTTTCGGTTTATTCGCCTTACACGCCTGCCCGTTTATTGTCGTTTATTTGTCTTTTCGCCATTTTTATATTTACGCATATAATCGCTTTCAACGCTTACTCCTGAGAGAGCCTCCGGGAGCTATGCGAAGCATGGGGAGCATGGGAATAGGGATGTTGCCCAGACTGTGGCCAGAGACCGAGGTCCGTGTGCGTCTTTTGTTTTGCTTCGATGTCGAATTGCGGCTGCTTGTTGAGTTTGTGCTTGTGCTTGGGCTGGACAAGAGAGAGTGGCCGCTTATAAATATGATGTTATCGCTTTTTATGGTCCATTTTTATTGCCAGCAATCAGTCTTCTGGTTTTGTTTGCTGATTGCTTGCCATTATTCAAATGTATTTGTTTAATTCGCGGGGATTGGTCGCCATCGCCATCGCCGTCGCTGTCGCTGTCGCCTGGGGGCCTACACAAATCATTTTAAACCCGCAATATGTCAACAAATATTTGGGGCCAGCTTTTCGGGTTTCATTTACCAAATGTGCACCTCGTTATTGCTTATGGTCTGGTCATTATTATCCCCAAGAACGTAAAGTAGAATTTCCTCAGCTGTACAAGTAAGTTGTCACTTAAAGGAGAGACGGCTTCGAGTTGAGCAGCGTTCTGCTAGGCGTTCAACTCATGATATTCTGCTGACGATTGTCAGTTACTTAATCAGCTGTAACTCATAATTACATTACGTATACGTAATTAGTTTAGCAGTGATGTCTCAGCTTTGCCACGATTCGCTTTCCCCCACCTAGTTCTGCCTTTCTCTGTCTCTAACTATATGTATCGCTCTGTGTATCTCTCTGCAGCTGGCAATTATATATGCACTTTGTTGACAAACGAGCTGATTAAATGCCAGCTCTGGGTCATTATGCAATTAAATGACTTCGGGGCTCTGTGGGCTCTGTGCTGGCTGCTGTGTTGGCAACCTGTCCAGATATATTCGCATTAAACTAGGATTTTATTTACATTAAAGACAACACAACGTTCATTAAAGGCAAGTGTGATATAACAGCTATTTAATTCAATTGAATTTAGTTTGTGTCAAAGGTATAAATTAAAATTGATTTAACTCTTGTTTATTAAAACTTACTTTGATTTGCTAAACTTAATTCGATTTTAATTTATTCATAAATATTTCTAATTTTCATAAATGAATTTGGTTAATTTAGTTTTCAATTAAAAAACAGGCCGTATTTGTTTCAGCAAACAAGTTAAGGGATTTACTTAAGTTGTAATACCGGAAGTTATCCAGCAGAAAACTACTGACATAATTTACATGGCAGTCACAAAAGGGATGCAGCATATGAAATATTTTATGTAAATTGTTTACTTTTGCCAAGCTCAGACTGCACAGCAGCAACCGCAATAATAATAATAGTATGTACAACGCGAGGGAAGTGAAATTGCAGCCCTAAAGGATGCGATGAAATTTTTTCACAGCATGCACACGTGTCGCAAATAGTAGAAGAAGGAGAAAAGGACAACCATCACACACAGTAGAGTAAATGCTTACCAGATAATATTAAATGCAAGCACAACAGAACAGAGCACAAAATAACCAAGGTATGGTGTAAAGAGTGAAGAAGAGATCGTCCACATCGCGTGTGTGTTGCTACAGATATTTATATGCAAAACCGCAAAACAAATTTTGGCTGCGGCAAAATGCACTTTGCCAAGTTGGCAGCTTGGCAAACAAATGAACTCGAACTCGAACTAAGGGACTCAGCTCTCAGCTCTCAGATTCAGATTCAGAGCTGTGTTACACATATAAGTAGAGACTGAATGCTTTTGTTTTACAAGCTGCAGCTGCAGCTGCAATCTCAGCAGTTGGGCAACTGTGGCTGCCTTTTTTTCGCTTCAAGTATTTCGAACTTCATTGAGGAAGAATTTGCTGGCAACTTGCCCACTTCTGTCGCCTGAGTCTTTCTCTCTCATTCTCTTTCGCTCTTCTCTGACAATGTAATCGCTTGTAGGACAAAGGCAGCGTGCATTTAATAGCTCAATTCACGGATCTTGATTGATTGAGCTGCGATGGAGAACTCATTAAGAAGTTTAATTAAATTGAGCCAACGGCATTGCAACAAAATGTAAATGCAAAATCAGCCAACCACCTAATACCAAAACCCATTATTCATAAGGCATTTTATAAAATACTAAGGAAAGTCTTGTCCACTTGGCAAGCTTGCAGTTTATCGAAAATAACCGTTTTTGAAATGCTCTTCTCTCACCCTCTGTGGAAGAGTGTTAGTCTAATATTAATGAATTAATAGATAGAACTAATAATTATAATAATAGGTGAAATAAAATATTTAATAAAAAACTTTAAAAGCAATTGGTTTAAGGTTAAAAGGTTAAACAAAATTAAAATAAAATAATAATATAAATTCTTGTCGACAACAAGACTACCATTTTTAATTTTACATTTATATAAAACAAAAAACTTTTCAATAGAATTTGTAAACTTAATTGCAGTATCTTATAGTACACAAAAATTTCAAAACAATATTGGAAATTTTTAATATTTATTAAAACAAATATTAATTGTTTATTTATTTGTTACTATTCATTAAAAAAATAAGTAAAAAAAAATGTTAATCTTTATGAAACTAAATACCCACCGCACTATTTTGAAAGAGGGTATTAAGACAAAATATGTGCGAAAATGTGTCAGAAAGTGAGCGAAAACATAAAATATAACAACATGACCAAGGGGCGGGAGAGTGGGCGGCAATACAGAGATGACGACGGCAGCTGCTGCCGTTGCTGCTGCTCGACACTTTCTCACTTTCATGAATTATGCTACGTGCTTGACAGCTTCAACTTGAAGTCCTCTTGCAACGGTTAGCTCCTGTTGAACGCTCTGCAGTGGCTGAGGGACTCGAAGGTGCAACTTTCTACTGCTAGCTGGCTGGCAAACTTGGCAGCTCGGCACCTGGCAGTTGGCAGTTGGCAGCTGTTGCTGCGGCTACGTTTAGACTGTGTTTAACATATTAATAAATGATTGTGACAAATGCACAGCGCCTGCATATCTGCAAATCGCTGTAAATGTGATTCTCTAGCCACCAGCATCGTGCTCGGTGTATTCAGTATTCATGGCATAGCTCTGAGGCGTTGAATTGAAGCGTAAAGTGTTTTATGACTTTTAAATCAACTTGACGTTAAAACGTTCTGAGTCTGAGTTTTGACCAAAGAGTTCAATGTTTATTTAGACCAAACTCCACCCACTCTACATATTTAAAACTTTATGTTAGAAGCCACTTAAACAAGCAATGTCAAGACTCAGAAAGTCATTTGTCTCCCCCAAACTATACGACACCCAAATCTCCAATGCATTCGATAACTGAATTAATCATGCAATAGTCGCTCTCTCAATTTACACTCACACTCACACTCCGTTGAACAGTCAACAATGCTCAATCTCCATTAAATGCTCAATTGCTCAAAATGCAAAATGCAAATTACGCGGAGGTGGCAGCGCGAGTGTGATAGAGGGAGAGAGTGTCATTTTACAGGACATTACTCATACGCCATGTCAGCGCTTGGCAGCAATGTCTTTTACGGCGCTCAACGTAAGGTAAGTAAATTTATTTCAAACAATTATGTAGCAATTAACAAACCGATGCCGGCAATTAAAGGTAGAGGTTTCGCGGCATTGCACGGCAAGTGGGCTACGCTTGGGATAATTGCAGTGTGTGTCGTGCATTACTCATGTGATATTTCATTCAGTCTTGCAATGAAGCGAAGCGAAGCGAGCGCCAACAATGCTGGCACAATTTTAAGTATTTTAATTTTTCAATAATTCAATTTGGAGTTCAGCGAAGTGGCTGTCGTCTCATTGCTGTGTTTTATCCGTTTTCAGCTGTCTTTCAGATTAAGTATACGCCGTGTGCGCCGCATGCGTTGCGTGACTCTTTTGTTTGCCAGCTGGCTCATAAATTATTTTCAACGCGCATTTAAATTACAATTTGTAATGCGAACACACTCGGATGCCAGTCTGTCTCTCACTCGACTTCTCCTTCTCATCCTTTCTCTTTCTCTCTTTCTTTCTCTTACTCTGTTTTGCTGTCCCTCTCTAGGCCTGACCAAGTATTCTGTGGTAGCAGCACCTACGCTCGCTAGGAGGCGGCCATTTACTGCCACCATTTCCGGCCACCGCAACCACTTCACAAATTAAGTTGTCAACAATTTTAACCATATCGCAACCATATAATCTTCACACCTAAATTATTTATGTAAAAGGCCTGCTCAGCCTACACATACATATATACACTCACACACACTCAGACCATGCGAACAAGCGACGCGTTGCTCGGGCAATAAAACGTTTTGTGTGTTGTTGCTTTTGTTGGTGTTGGTGTTGCTGTTTGCTGTCGAGCCTTTTGTTTAATAAATTATGTAAAATGCGCCAAATTGAATTTGAAATTCATGCAGACTTTTGCTGGTTATGGGAATTAAGATATGTCGACAGCCAGACAATGGCCCAGACACTCTTACAGACAGACGGACAGACTGACAGACATTGCGTCGCGTCGCTTTTTTCAGCTACAACACGTAAAGTCGGTTAACATAATATGTTTATCAGCATATGTGGGCCACACTCGTATGTACTTCAAAGTTGAAATAAGGCTTGTCTATGAAAATACATTATACGATTCCTAAATTGAAGTTTCATTGTTTTAAATTACCTCAAAGTTTAGAACAGGAACATTGGAACAATTACATTTAATTTGAGTTGGTATATTTTGCTTAGAGAACATTATAAACTATAATAAAACAAGTAACAAATCTACAGTCGAGTGTGCTCGCTACGGAGTAAGTAAAACAGTGTGTTAGTATTCTTAAAATATACCGAATTAAAAACACAAAACACAAAAATATACCAAGGATATTTATAACATTGAAATAGTACCGCAATCAAAATATATCGCAAAGGGCAAAATATATTAGATTGTTAACCAAATCAACTAATACGCGTATTAACTTCTCATTTTTTCATACAAAAGAGTTTGTTAAATAACTTCTACAATTTTTATTGCCTAAATTGTAATGAATTCATTAGATTATATTTGTACTTAATCAATATGTTTCTTCAACTAACACTCTAATACTTCTCATTAATTTCTAGTACTCTTTACTTTGAATGGTAAAGTCACATCTCAAAATGTCCAGCAAATTACAGCACATCCCTGACAAAATATGGACAAAACTTTGACCATAACGGTCTTAACTGGACCATTAAGTTTATCCAAGAGCCAGAGAGTGAAGTTCAAAGCAAAGCCAGCAGACTGCACATAAAAATTAATGGTGCTTTATTGAAGGCAGCAGGGTTGAAAAGAGAAGTTTAGGCTTGGGTACGAAGGATATGCCTAAAAGAATGCAAGCATAAACATAATTTACATCAAGTGATGGCCATCAAAGCAAGGACGAACTGAAAGTCCTTAGCGCGCAAATCACAAACTTGAATTCGTGAAAATAATAATTAGGCCCAGCCGAGTCGCCCTGCGCGCATACTCGTTGTTCTAGTGGAACAAAAGAAACCGCACTCAGAATTGCAAATGAAGTGTGAACAAGAGTTTCCGCTTGGCTTTACTGTGTCTCACTTTCTGTCTGTCTTCTGTCTTGCCGGTCGTAAGTATATATTTGGTTGTGGGGTCTGCGGGACAACAGAAAGACCCGCAAAAATGTGTCTTTTGAGAGACGTTATTAAAAGTTTTCTTTTACGTTTTTCCTGCTTCTCTTCTCGCTTCTCGTTGGCTACTTTTGCTGGCTGGCCGTCATTTACATTAACAGCCTTTCATCCAGTTTCTGTTTCAGTTTTTCGGCCGCAAAATATCAAAATGAAATTGCTGCATAATTTGTACTTTCCGCATTTTTATTTGTGTTTGCACAATGTCGCCGCAGAAAGTTTTCTATTAATTTTGTGCCCCAGCCCAGCCTTCCCGGTTGTCATTTTGGCCGGAAAGCGGTAGCAAAGTGTAAATAAATACGAGTACCAACCAACCAAGTGCCAAGTATGGCCAAAACAGTTTCTTATCTAAGCGACCAACGAAGCGCAAACTTAAATTAAAATGTTGGCAGAACATTCGTTGAATTATTCAGCAACTTCTGGCCAACAGTTGGCAACTCTTTTTCTTTGCGTATTCTTTTCTTATACTTTTTGCTTTTGATTTTCCTTTCTTGTATTTATTTGTGGCCAGTTGCCTTTTGTGCCAAGCAAATGTAAATTTCTCGACTCGTTTTTCGTCCCCTTTTTTTCGCCATTTCGCAGTCCTCCAGCGGTCTCAATGCCTTTCGTCCTGGTCTAGGTGGCGGAGTAATTAAAAATCAACAAACATCTTCTTTTCCTGTTGACATTCCACTTTCGGGGGTGTTCTGCACGTGCAGCTCTTTATAAATATAAATTTTCATTTGTGATTAATTATAATTATTGATATTCGTAGAAGCTAATGATAGTTCACTTCATTGAGCTAACATAAATGAGACATTGTAGGTTATTTTTAAATCCACTTAGAATTATTTTCTGAACTTTTTAATTACTCATAAATTTACATCTATTTATGAACAGACAGAAGAGAAACACAATAAATCAATAAAGTGCATTCAATTCATTCTGTGTACTTATTTAATTAAGTCGTCAAAAGAGTCAAAACATATTTTGATTGAACTAAAATTTAATAGTAAGAGATGTGCTTGAAGCGATTGCTTTTTAGATTTAATTTGTGTTGAACAGTTCAAGCATCACTTCAAGTGCTTTCATTGAAATGTGATTAGATATCTAATTGAAGTTTTGAATAAATTAAGATGGCAAAATATTGTCAAACTTACTATGATTAAATTTGAATTTGGAATTAGTACTTCAAATTTGTTTTTTTTCATATGCGAACAATGTTGCAATAAAGTCCACTTTAAACTCAGTTTAGTTTTTAATTAACTTATGCTGAACATGAATGATAGAAACAAAATTTATAGAGTAGGTGTAAATTAATTTATACACTTAACTTAATTTTGACAATGTACAATTTTAAGTTAACTTTGGAATTAAATAAAATGCTGTTGATTTGAAATAAGTATAAATACTAAAAGTAAGCATAATTTTTTAATTGCGTAGAGAAGACTTTATATTTTAAGTAAGCCCTTTAAAATTACTTTGCACACTAGAAGTTCCTTTTTGATTTACAATTTTGCAGCCGCATCTAGTTCCTTGAGCCGTGTGCCCTTTACAGCTTGTTGTCAAAACGTTTAAGTTCAATTGTCGTAAATTCCAGTCGGGGTCTTTTACTCTCAGAGGTGTAAGGCAGCAGTCGACAGGCCGTAGACATAAAAAAATAATGCCATCGGCCCTGGTTAGAGGATTTCAGTCGATACAAGAGCTAAACGACTGAGGCCAAAAAGTCAAGTTCTGCCTTTTCACTTTTGACTTGGCCCGCTGGGCATAATTTTGCAATTGCCGGCACATGTGGCACACAGACGATTTCAGAGACGACTCTAACTCCGAGTCCTACATCGACTTCAATTCTGTAGCAGGCACGCCTACTTCAATCAGGCACAATGGGATTTCTGAGCCTGTTCAGCCCAGCTGCCGAGCATAAAACACACTTATCCACGGTCAGTTAGGCTTCTCAGTCGCTCTACTGCTGCGGCTACTCCGGCCACGCCCACATTCTCGCACAGCGCCCATTTGCACACTGCCCTACTTGTTATTTATATTATGAGCACTCAGAGTTGTTGGCTCATTGTCATAAATTTCCTCAAGTGTTTGCTCAGTGGTCTTCCCCCGTCGCAGGGAAAAGAAAAAAAAAAATGAAAATATAAACAGAGCAAAACAAAAAAAAACCATTGAAGAGCGAAAGATTTTGTCGGCTGTGTGGAAAACGCTTTCGTTTTCCCTTCGTTCGCCTTCTATTATGTTTCATGTGTTTGCCAGCGGCTCAAGGGCTTTTACAACGCTTCTTGGCAGCGTGCACAGAAACAACAACAATGAGCGCCTCTTGGCCAATTTAATAAATTCCATAAATTGTTTATATTTAGCATTGGCTTCAAGCGTCCGCATGTGAATATGTATTTTTGAAGTGTTTAGGTTTTCGAGAGTTTGTGTTTCGGTTTGAGCTAAGTTTTGTTTACATTTCAAGTCAACCTGAGAGTCCTTAAAGTGCATAATGTCAAAGAAGTAAGAAGAACAACCGGAACATTTGAACAACGTAAACAAGTGTTGACTTCAAAAAGTGTTGCCTACTTTTTGGCGAGTGCTATGCATATACATAAATGTTGCAAAATGTGGCATCGAAGTGTTGTGTATGTAGTTCATTGAGAGTTATAAACCACAAAGATTACATATATTGAAATTATTAACAAACAATATGCTTGTTTTTAAACGTTTTTCAATTTTAGCTCTATAACATTTAACTTTGACTTTGAAGATGAAAAAGTTTTTCTTAATATTTGTAACAGCTACGCATTGAGTAGAAAGAACGCCTATTGCAATCTAATATATTTTGAACTCTATGTTATATTTTCAATGTAGTACAAAGTACAATCTCGATATACCAATTACAGTTTTTTGTATATTTTAGAATTTTTGTGGTATATTTGTCGAAAATGGTTTTTGTAAAACAATCGAACACACTCGAATGTAGTTTTCTTATTTGTTATTTATTATTCATCTAATCTAAGTATAATACTTCAAAAAAATTTAGATATTATTAAACGAAATAATTTGTACAAGTAAAACTTAGAAGTTAATTTCATCAACCAATACTTTAATCGCATTATTATTAACACCATTTTGATTTGTCACGTTAATAAAATGTGCGCAATATTTTATAAAATACAAACAAACTGCATAAAATGCTTAAAGTTAAAGCAAATTGTAAATAAAGTAAACAAAATCAAAAATTTCATTGTCAAACTAAAGCAATTTGAAGCAATTAGCAGTAGAAGATCCCATGGCCATAAAGACTGTATAAGAATTAACTTCGACTTGCCATATCCAAAAAGTCTTTACTGTATGTTAGCAGGAAGCAAAGGAAAATTGCCAGAAAATTCATAACTTTAAGTAAGGGCTTTATTGGCCATTTCGAAGAGGACTCCTACGTAGCATAGACTGCCATCAAAACGGCACCAATTTAATTACACCTCGGGCCAGACACGGACATGGATACGGATACACACATTCATTTGCACCTCAAACAAAAAAAAACAAGAAAAAAAGAAGGAAACTTTTGAATGTGAATACACTGGCAGGCTGGCTGCCTGGCTTGAAAGTTGTGTCCTGGTTGCCTGGTCGAACTACGAGCCAAAACACTAAGCGCATAATCTTGTAAACTTGGCAAAAATGCTCCAAATGGCATAACTAAAATAAGCAGCGACATAGACAAAAGCGCCTACAAGTCGGAGTAGACGACAAACCCAGACACACAATGGAGGTGGAGCAGCGAGGAGAAGTAGCTAGGAGAATGCCATGGAGGCCCAAAGGGCGAACGAGATTCGGAGCAAAGTTGTTGCCTAAGCGTTTGCTGGAGAGTGCAAGTGCTTGATGCAAATTATTTGGCCTGGAGGTTAACTAGGGTCGTTTAGCAAATGCCTAATACACAAAAAGACAGAGTTTACACACACACACACACACACACACACAAGCACACGCACACGCACAGAGTGAGAAAGTTTTTATGAGCGCCCAGCATTGGTATTCATAAGAGGGAGTACACAGTATTTTTCTATGCGAGGAAGGCAACTGCAGGGATTTGAGGCTGGGTGGTAACTGGAAACTGGCAACCGCACACAGCCTGGCTCAGCTGACACTTCCCTCCCCCCAGCACCTCTTGCACTCCCCAGCTGAAGTCTCCAACAACAATGACAAGTACAATAAATGCCTTTCAACTGCGGTTTCACATGCACTTGAAGTGAAGTGGGGCAGCTATGTTAAGGGGTCGGAGGGGCGTGTGTCTCATAAGCTCCAAGTGCAATTTGAAGTGATGTGCCTCCGTGTACAAGTATGAAGTATGATAGTTTTCGGGTGTGGAGAGTGCTGCGAGTATACAACGAGTCTATCCCAGACATTCACACCCTCGCCTTGTGGCTTTACTTAGTTTTGGACTCCGTCCCAGCCATGTTAGGTTGCTCTTAATGAAACTTTATCCCTGGAGTGTTAAAAGTCTTGCCATCTGCTCATCGTTGTATTAGGCATCTGCAACAGCCTTAAACTGGTTTCCTCCGCTATCATTTCGCCTCGACTCGTCTCTTCTATTCTCCAGATGTATCTGTATCTGTATCTGAGCTTGTGTGTGTCTGTATATGTGTGTGTGTGTATTGTGGCTGCACTTCATTTTCGGGACACAACATGCTCCATGTACTCTTGCGGTTGCTTCAACTCCACACAAATGATGTTGCATGTGGGCTAACGTTTAGTGCAACAATTGTATTTAAGAATTTACTTTTGGCCCAATATTCCAATTGCAATTCATTTTATTTCTAATACAATTTCTAAAAAATTGCTGGCAGAAACATTAAATTATTCTGCTTAGAAATAAGAAAATATATCAGTACAGAATTGTTCAAAGAATATACTGATATGAATTATATTTATTAAATTGTTTTTCGAATAAAAAAAAAATTTTTTAAATTTATAATAAGTAATTAAAACTAGAATTTTATACAGTTGTTTGAACGCCATAAAAATAAATAATAATAAAGCATTTATGTCATCTTTATAATATTGTATGTATTTTGGTATTTTTTACTGCTCCATGATATATTTTGAATGTAGTACTATGCCAATATACTAAAAATATTCTTTAGTATTTTTATGGTATATTTTAAAAATATTACCGCACAGTTCTAAAATAAATAAATAAATCTAAAAAACTCTTAATATTTTAAAATTTGTTTAGGGATTGAATTTTTAAACAATTTAACCAACTACATGCATAACTTCACCTTCTCCTGAATTTTATGAAGTAGACGTTCAAAACAAGCCAAAACAATACATGCTTAAGGATAAGTGTTTGCAACCCCGATTTGAAGGATTAAATCGTTTGCGGACAAAATACAGTCGAGACCGAAAAGAAGTTGCTAAAAACCGAAATGAAATAAAACATCAACTGCAATTAGTTGAGCAATCGATTGAAGTAAGTAATAAAGTTCTGTGCTGCCAACAACATTTGCCACTGATTGACTAACAACAAAAACCACAACAGCAACAAAGCAACAACAACAACAGCAAGAACATAGCAGCAACAGCGCAAAAATCAAGACAACAACGCTATTTTCTAATGTGGCCCCAACAAGAATGAGTGAGTCCTGCCTTTTCCCCAGCACCCCACATTTTCCCCCAAACTTCACTGCCAATATGTGCGAGGCACTTCAGCGAAAGAGAAGTGAAATCTTAATTAAGATTGATATGTTTACGAGTGTGTGTGTGTGTGTGTCTGAGTGTGTTTATGTGTGTGTTGGTATCATGCCAAGTTGCCTGACTGCCTGCCAAAACTAACCTCTTGCCTCGTTCTCCCCTTGCTGCCATTTGATTTGACTGACAGTCGAGTGTCTACCTTACCTGAGACAACGAGGAGCTGTTTCCCATTTGCCGTATTCTATGCTCGATTTTCGTTTTCATTTTCGACTCTCGAAAAAGTTGATTTTCCGTTGTTATTCTTGTTGTTGTTGACGTTGTCGTTGTCTTTGTATGGGTCAATGGTCAACCTTCCACTCGAATTGCATCACGAATTATTTATGGCATTCGATTGGACAACGCTTTTCTTTTTTTGCTCTACTCCGCCACTTTGTATTAGCGTAATTAGTGCATGGCATTGACGTTCTACCAAATCTGAAACCAGATCTAAATCGTTTAACGATTTTCAACAGAGCTGACATACTTTTCCAAGTCGATTCAACTGCACCACTGATCTCAACAAAGCAGCGACCTGATTGACAGACTGCCAACTTCCGCCTCAGTTGCCTGAAATATGTGCCTATGTAAATTGCCCTCACTGTGCGGGGGAGACACAATGTGGGGGAGGGAACTGTGTCTATCGACACTGTGGTTGATACTTAGCCATACACCTTGCTTGTTGCTGGCTCAACCACAATACCGACACCAATAACTCAAAACGAGCTTAACAAGGAGTCTTTAGATTGCCAACAAAATACCTGTCGCAACTTAGTTAAGACTCTCCTATTGATAGTTGTGAATAATATCGATTGGAACTCGGATTACTATTTTAAGCAATAATTAGTATAATTCAGATAGCCATATTTAGTAAAATAAATAAATAGATAAAATAATTAAATACATTTTTTTTAAATTAAATTTTGAGAAGTTATATTCTTACTTTATACTAAACGTTGTTGAAACTGAATAATTTAAGCAAATTAATAAAAATTATAAGCAAAATAGTTGGAAATCTAATTCTAGTCTTCATATAAAATAAGTATCCCTAAAAATCGATGCGTTCTCCTTTAACATTATAAAATAATAAAATTGAGAGCCTTTCTTTTTGAAACATAAAACTATTGGAATAAGTATTGTAATTTAGTTTAAATATAAACTTTATATTCTTTTAAAATTTTCTTGCTTATCAACAATTTTGGTTGGTCATCAAAAATATTCACGGCGCCGTTGTATCGCCCACCAAAAGTGAAATCCCAATTACAATCACGGCGAGCCCCTCGTTTCGGAATATTTCAATAAAAGCAATTAAATTTTCTATTAACGAAATCAACTGTGGCAAATGTGGCGTGCAGGGCGAGATGATAACAACAGCAAAGTCCCCCCAAAAAAAAATATAAACTCGCTCCAAAACAACACCAACATGATTGCAACTGCGAGTGCCAACCCCATCATCATCATCAAAATCAACAAGCAGCAGCAGCCGGAGCAGCAGCAACTAGATATGGAAGAACTAGAGATGGGGCGTCGCGCATCATCTACAAAAACAATCAAAATCGAGCTGCGGCAATTGGCGGGAGTCCGGGAGTTGGCGTGGAAGTTCATCAAAGCGTTCCGCAAAAAAACAACAGCAAAAAAGGGAGAGAAAAGCTAGCTTCAGCTAGTATGTATGAATAAAGCAACAACACACACACATATAGTCATAGAGATGCAGCTACATGTGCGCGTTATTGTTATTGCCTGTGTCCAGACACGCCCCGAAAAGCCCATGAAGCAGGATGCGTTCATTTCGAGCATTGCCGGAGCTGTCTGCACTGGGCGCCCAGCAGATGGAAAACCAAAAGAAATGCCAAAAGAGGAAAACAAAAAACAAAAAAGAGTACGAAAGCGAAATGATGCCTGTAATTTTTGTTGCAGTTGGATCGACGCCAAAAACTCTTCATCATCAAGGAGAAAACAAAAAAAAAGAACATGAGAGCGTTGTAAAATTAACATAGTGCGGGAAATGGGAAAACAAGTGGGCGTTGCATATAGCTAGCATGTGGGCGTGGCAGTGGATGTACAACAAATTAATGGAAACGCTATCACTCCAATACAAATGCCATTTCATGGGCTCTACCAATCATGTTAAGAAATTGTCAAGTTCAAAGCACTTAAGGTGAATTCGAGTCTATAGCTAGACTTATTTTATACACGTATTTATACCCGCTATCCATAGGGTAGAAGGGTATTATAACTTTGTGCCGGGAGGAAATGTATGTAACAGGTAGAAGGAGGCATCTCCGACCCTATAAAGTATATATATTCTTGATCAGCGTCAACAGCCGAGACGAACTAGTCGAGCACACTCGACTGTAACTTTCTTACTTGTTTTTTAATAATATCATATTTTAATTTTTTACAAAAATAAATAATTGGACGTTGTGCTTGAATATTGATTGCTTCGTTTTTATAATTAGGCGTGCTTAGTCTGCAAATCAACGGAATTTATTTCTTGTTTACTTTAAAGACAAATCGAAATAGAAAAGTAAAATGAATACTTCTACTAAACATAATTTATTATTTTTCCAAAATTTTAAGAAGTGGATAGTTACAGTTTTTTCTTTAGATTAGTATAGAAAATGAATAATTATAAAGTGTTTTAGTTACGCTTCTTTAAACTAAGAAGTTCAAAAGAATTGTGGACAATGATTTCAGTGATGACGGAAAATTTAAGAAACTTAATAGAACGTAAACGGAATGTCATATTAAACTATTTAAGTTTTCAATATTGATGATTATACCATTTACACAGAGATAAATAACTGAATCACAGATCAAAATTCTGTCTTCTAATCACATTTAAACACATATGATATGAATATAGCACTCTTGAGAATTTCATTATTTTGAGGCGAAAATTCAATTGGCCATTTTGTGGCACACATTTCACTAAAACTCAATCAACTAAGAAAAAATTAAAGTAAGGAAACATAGCAGAAAAAAGGTTCAACGGTTTGCTTTCCGGACAATTAAATCAACACAATTTTCAAATTATATTTAAACTACAGGCTGGTGCCAGAACTGCTTCAAGTGACTGCCCAAAAAGCAGTCGAAGGAGAAGTGGGAGAAGGAAGAAGGCGGAAATGTGGACGCTTAACTTCCGGACAAACACACACAGACGTTTTACTAGCATTTGAACCTTCAACTTTGACCGGCACGTCCGGCTGCTTTGGACAAAGTGTGAAAAAAGCCGACGAAATGTTGTTATCTAAATGCGCAACGAACTTTTGAACCAAAAGGATAACACAAGGATGGCACAACTGAGGCGGCTGAGCTTAAGCTGAACCCAAAAGACAAAAGGCACACGCTGAATGCGCTTATTAGAATCCTTTTAAAACTGTAACAACTGCCGCCGGTTCCTCAGTTCCTCGGCTCCTCGGTTCTCCGGTTCCAGGCCTAGTCGTGGCTTGACTTGGCTTCACTGGCCGCTTGCCCTTGTCCTGGGTACAAAATCAATTAAGTCGAATACTTCCTTGAGGATAATTGCTTTCGGAAAGCGAACGCCGTCAGCTCAAAAACTTTTAACAATAAACTTCGGCTTCAATAACGAGTTAAGCGAACCGTTAAGTCCTAATGCCAATGGGATTCTTCCTCCCTGTTTTCCTCTTTTTTTTTCCTGTATACTTTTCAGATATAAATTCGAATTATGTGCGTTGAAATTCTTTGGCTAAATTGTTAAAGTTTAACAAGTAAGTTAATTAATTTGCTTGTTTTTAAGCGGGTTTCGAGTCGGCTAAGTGATTTGTTAATTTGCAATAATAACACTGCTGCTGCTACTACTACTAACATTGTGCATACGCCGTGTGGGCCGCAATTAATGGTAATGAATGGCGATGCTATTGCTATTGTTTTTGTTTCTGTTTTTGATTTCAGTTTGCCAGCTATTAGCGGTAATTGTAGACTTTTAAAAGCGATTCAGCTGAGTGAAATTAGCATGCCCACTGGGCATAATTTTCCACAAAGAAAGCGTAGGGCAAACACACACACACATAGGTGGGCGTGGCTGGTCATGGCCCTAGAGCCAAAGACACACTCTGATTGTTGGCCACCCGTAAACGAAAACACCCACGTGTTTACAAGCGTTAAGCGGAGCCCCATTAAATGTTATGGCCAAGGCTGGAAACATGGCCAATGGCTGCCAATGGCCAACCAGGTGATAAAGTGTCGAATGTGGTGTGGCAGCAAAGTGACCAAGGCATTACACAACTCCGACTTTCACTGGCCGAAAGGAGCAAGCAAAGACCAGAACGAGGACAAACTTTTTCATGCCACATTTACTTACAGCTTTTTCGACTGAAAGTCAAAACGTTAAATAGGTGTGAAAGTTTGTCTGATACTCTATGAAGTAGTTGAACTAAAGTTAAAGTGAAATTGAAAAACTTACGAGCGGCCAATATGTTTTACTAACTATCCATAATTTTAAGCGTTGCTGACTTACCTGTAAAAAGAAAAGATGAATATGATTATTATTGTGCATTCCCATCACATGTTTGTATAACATTTAATATATTTTGTATTGTGAAAACTGCTTACTTTTATTCTTTCAAATTTGCTACAAGTCTAGGCTATAGTAACTAGATTACAAATTTTTTTTTATCTTTATTGTATAATTAATATTAAATTAACTTGCTATTATAGAAAACATATTTTCATTTGGTTGGATTCGAGTATGTGGTATTTTTTCAGTCTTCTTACTGTTAAATTGTTGTCTACTAGACTTAAGGCTAAATTATTTTCGTGGTTATGAAGTCTATCGATGTATTATATTAGAAATCTAGCAAGTTTTCCCAAACATAAATAGTCAATACTTTTGTTATTCAATTGTATTTTCCAACAAAAAGTTTCATTAAAATAAGTGTAACAGAGGTAGAGGCTAGTCGACTAGCAAGTCGCTATTGGTATTATCAGTCGTTGGAAAGTGATCAGCAATCGTGAGAATTAGATCAGCAGTCGCCAAAAAGTAAAACAGTAACAACATCAGCGATCAGTCTTAACGAAGTCGACAGGAAGCTCTATTATTCCAGTATAATCAAAGTGTACTATACATACAAAAGTTATCTCTATAACCAAATGAATATTTATGATTTTCCGTTTATAACATTTATTCAATTATTCTAAAACGTTGTCTATTAATATATTTAAAGTACTTAGTTTAGCAATAACCAAGCTGCTTAGAATGGAATTTTATTAGGTGATTGATTTTCACTTTCACAAACCGGAACTTCACACCTGAGAACATATTGAGCAGCGAGCTGTACGTTGAGGTTAACCCCAAGACCTTCTGGTAACCACATGCTTAAAGTGCAGCCTGGCATAAAGAGGCCAAGGGGTCAATGGAGGGGCTTAAGGAGGTCTCGTGAACGTGAAATATATGTGCATGAGTGTAACAATGGCGAGGCGGAGGATAATACAAATATTCGGTGACCACGAAATGGCCACCGAGGCCACAATTAAAATGCCCAAGAGCACAAAACAATGGGCACTCACTGTTCAGTGCTCGATGTTTAACGCTCACTGGTTAATGCTTGAGCCTGAGCCTGAGCTTGAGCCTCGTGGCCTTAGCCCCATTGAGTCATTAATTTTGGTATTGCAATGTCAGTTTGTCCGCATCCACATCGATTAGTGTCCAGGGTGTATTGTGCTGCCACTGACAGGCTGACAGTCATGTCCACATCTATTATTTTCAACTTAACAATTGGCCAGGACATGGCACGCCCACAACTTAAACAGCGCAGCAAAATAGCAAAGCACTAAAACGGTAGAACAGCTAAAAAGGCGACACATTGGACTCGCCGCTAAAAACTGCACAAATGCCATCCTACAAGTTGCTTCCTTCCGTTTTGTGGAAGCGTTCCCGACTCGTTCCCTCTCACCCCTCTTGAACAATACTGCGGCAAGGTGGCCCTTTGTTTAGGGCTGGTCGGCTGCCTACCCTTGGCCCCCGGTAATATCTTTAATGTCTCGCACTGGCGAACCGTGTGTCCAGCGGAAATGACAACGACAGTGGCAATTACATTGTTGCATGACACAAATAGTGTTGGGCGACAACAACAACAACAACAGATAAAATTTGCTAGCATTGTCCAACAGTTTGTTTGCCCCAGACCAGTGCCACCATATGCCAGCCAGGTTGAAAGGTTGAAAGAAGAGGGAAGAAAAATAGAAAAGCAAAAACAAAAAAAGTATTGTTAAAACGAAAAACATAAAAGCCAACAGCAACAACCAAAAGGTAAAAATTTAATTGATGTCAAGTCGTAAAAAATGCGGCAACATTGCCACGTTTATTTAATTGTTATCAAATGTCCTTTATTGACCCAGCCAAGCGCATGTTCAGATGCCCATTAAAAATGCATTAGTAGGGTATATGCAACGTGCAGCCAGTTGGAAGATTTTAAATATATTTGTCGAAATGTTTTTTAAATTAAAATTAATAATTAAAACTATGTATATGTGCCATATTCTTACAGAAATTAACATATTTCATCAAAATGGATTTTAAGCATTTGAAAGTTGTTGTGATCAAGACTTTTATTTGTTGTTATTTATAATGTTCATTAAGGGATTTATTATATCCTTTATAATACAATTATATTTTCTAAATATATGTATGTAATTCTGAGTATCTGCTCGTCGTTGGGTTGAGTTGCCCTCAACTTGTCGTTTGCTGGCCATCCTTTATCTAATCACACACACATACATCTGCATGTAAACACATTCACACACACACACACGTAAGACCCATCAGCGAGTTGCAAGCTAATTGCTGCAAATTAGCGCCTTTATGCTAAGGCACCCGTCTGCCTGTCTCTTGGCCATGGCCAACTGAGCATTACCTGACCATTGAGTCGCACTTGGCGTTGAAGTCGGGGCGCGTCTGTTATGTTGCGTGTGCCTCCCAATTAGGTTCTGTTGCCACACACAATAAGGCAACTACATTTGACTGAATGAGACATTTATTGCTCGGCCATTTGCATTTCAATGTCAATTGTTTGGAGGCGTGTTTGCAGCGAATGGAGGCTATAAATTTATTAAAGTGCTGACAGAAATATTTCACAAGTGAATTCAGTGAAATACTATTTATCAAAATATTAAAGTTAACAATAAATTTAAGACAATGAGCAATGATCTTCCCCTAGAACTTTGTAATCAAATTAAATTAGCAATTAAAACAAAATGTGAACAAATCCCAAAAAAGAAATGTTTGTGGGTGAAATAAAGAAATGTTTGTGAGTAACTAATTTAATCTGAAATTTTTAGTTTATTTTATTATTTACAAAATCAAAACTGAAATAGAAGACGTGAAAATTTGCTTTGAATTTAGCAATTTGTTTAAATGTAAAAAATACAAATGGAACTATTTAATTTTTTTTACAAAGGCTACAAGGGAATTCTCATTTGGCTTTTTATTTTATTATATCTCTATCTCTTTAATCTCTGAAAGTTTAGGTATTCATTCGGACGAGCGGACAGACGGACACAGCTATATCGTCTCGGCTGTTGACCCTGATCAGGAATATATATGATTTATGGAGAAGAATACTAAGCAAAGGAATGGTATTTAATCCTATGATCATTAAAGGTTAAGATAATGTATGTAGGCAGCCAAAGTATTACGCATTTTACGATCATCATTAAAAATATGATATTTATAATATTTTCTAATCTCAATAAAATAAAAAATTGAGAAAATAATTAAAGAAATTTCTGTAATTTGAATTGAAGTAGAAAAAGTGTCGTTAAGCTCAACTGTTGCATGGCAAAAGCTTCAAAAATAGCTGTTCTCAAGACGACAATAAATCACACAACTTTCTGGTCAGCATGCAAGAGAAATTTGTAGCCAATTTGTTACCTCAAATGAGAAGAGTGTCAACAAACTGTGCCACCAGAAAGCGACAGCCTCCATGGATTTGAAATTGGCCTGTGGCAGGAACAATTTATGCCACTTAAAGTTAACACCTCGCTGATTGCCCGACCAAGCGCAGTAAATCGTTTATTTTAATTATATTAATTTTCACGTACTTTTTTTCACGCTCGAAATAAATAAAAAATAAGAATAATATTAGATGTATCCTATGAGTCTGTTTGCATTTTGGTGATTTGTTTTGTTTTTGTTTTTGTTTGTGTTTTTCTATTGTTCACCAGCTGGACAGGAGCAGACGACAATTTGTGTCGTTGGGTTGTCAGGACGACAACAAACGCAGGAGAAACAGAGGGAAACAACACAACGCGTAATAATAAATGAGAAGTGGAAAAGTTTTGCCGCCAACGTGCTTATTGTCAAGCTCGGCCAGACCGTAAAAAAACAAACTTCAATAGCAATAAGGCGACAAAAAATGGGCGAAAAACAACAGGCAGAAAAACATAATGTCCGACCAAAAGAACAACTGGCAAAAAGTTCAAGGCACTGACTTTATAGCTGCAATAATGCCGCCAAGGGTCGGGGAATCGTCGACCCGACTCGCGGAGGCGGCGTTGTTGTGGACAAGGTGAGTCGCATGCCACAAGCGAAAGAACCAAAAAAAAAAAAAAAATAACAAAGCAAATGCCGCCCAGTTGCAGCTCAACAGAGTGGAAAGGGGCATGAAGACTGGATTGCAGACTAAGGAAACGTGTTGAGGCACTTTGGTGAGCTAACGAAATGTAACAAAGTGCCAGGCGCAGTCGTCTGCTCTCCGGAGTCCGGGTCCATTGTCCCAGACAGCCAGCCGCTGACGTGTCCTGGTGTCCTGATGTCCCGTGTCCTGGTGTTTGTGTCCGCGTCCGTGTTCATGTCCGTGTCGCTAACGGGCCTGGTTTGTTATGTGGCTTTTGCCGGAAATTTGTATTTAGGCGCCAGCTCTGTTGTTTTTGTTTTAATTTTTTTTGTTTTGCCCTACAGGGTATGACTTTAGGCCAGTGTAGTCTGTGCCTCCGAGGCATGCGTCAGTTCAGTTATTACTCAACCAGACACACTAACTTAAATTAAGCTCTTTAAAAAACAAAATTAAGAGCAAATAATAAACTACAATAAAACATTTAATTTTGTATGATTTAGGTATATTGAATGCTTGAAATACTGATATCAAAAATAAAAAATGTATCTAAAGTATTTTTACTTAACTTAAAAGCCAAAGTTTTAATAAATATGAAAAGCCTTTTAAGGAATACTAAAGCTAAGCTGTCAAAATAGCTTACAGATTTTATTTGAAAGAAAGGCAAATTCTTGTAGCTGTAACTTTAATTTTGTTTTATCTATAATTGCATTTTATCATTCAATGATTATCACAAAAGTTGTAAAATATAATTTTCAAATAATAAAATAATGATATATTTTTAATGGGATTAAATTGAAAATGAAAAGAAATACAATTTTTTAGCTTCCACATAATTTGAGAACAATTCTGAAATAACAAAAAAAAAACAAAAGTCTTAAAACAATATTACTTATATTATATTATATTAATTTTGGTTTTTTTCTAACTGTATTTTTACATCATGTAATTATTCTCCTAAATTATGGAATGCAATTTTCATATAAAAATATTAGGATAGATTAGAAATTGAACAGTTTTGCTGTGATTACAGAATTCACCCTTTAGTGAATATCTGCTGCCGATGCAATTAATCTTCGATTCGATGAAGCACTGGGAGTATAGTTAATGATACAGTCAAGGACAATGACAAAAGGACACAAGTGGGCAATGGAACGATATTTATGAGCACGCAAACACAAGCCCCGACAAGCCGACACTTTCGATTCTCTGAGGGACTCGAGGCACAAAACAAATGTCGCTGTGGCTGAGAGGAATGGGAAAGTGACAGAATGACAGGCGGGCGACGCATTAATAGAGTCAATAGAAAGACAATAGTTGAAAATTAACAAATGAATTGAAATTACTTAAACAAACTCATTAGCGTGTGAAAGTCAAAAGCGTTCATCAAACTGCCCGCACATTGTTGACACCAATTGTTTTTGGCCATTCTCGTGCCACTTTCCCACTCCCAATGGGAGCTGTTTTGGGGACATTAGAGTAAAGCCCAAGGGGCGACTCAGGTGACAGGCCTCGAACGGACAGCCCAAGACATCACACAAATGGCAGGAGTTTTTGCGTTTTCAAATTATTACCTCTCGCCTAAACATTCGGGCAACGCCTGGTCGATTGTTTTCTTGTCCTGTCGTGTTCAGGATCCGCCTTCCATGCCCACTGAATAGCGTCAATTTTTTTTTTTCTTTTCCCCCATTGCATGTAATTAAATTTTCCAACCTTTATGAGTTAAGCATAGTAATTTTGTGTCACATTCCCGTCTCCTGCCTCTGGTCGGACTTTAAATTGACGTAACTGTGGCAGGTCGTCTGCTGCCCACCTGACATCAATGAAGATTGAGTTGTGTAAGCAGCGAGGGAGACTGGGGGAATAATTCATTCAGCTGACAGCCCGCATATCTATAATTTTCATTAATTTTAATTGGCATAGTTATCAAAGCCGTGAAAGTGTTGAAGATGACTGACTGCCTGACTCTGGGTTGCGTAATCCGCCTGCATTAATTATAATGATTTTAAAGCGATTATAAAGAAATTATATAAATTAGCTGCGCTCTTTTTTCTGTATTTCTACAATCGGTTTATGCCGCATTAATGCGGAGAAAAAAATGCTAAATTAATAGAAATGACACCTAAGAGAAGGAATATTAAAAAACACGATTAATTTAAAAAAGGCATTTAACTGTTATAATATTGAAAAAATAATTTTATTACACGTCTATCATGTTCATTTGCTTTAGACGTGTTTGAGTATTATCCAATTAATTGGTTAGTTTACAATTTTGTGTTTTTACTAAAAGATTGATTGATTTATTGTTAAAAATATAATATAAGCTTTAAATGAACATCATTTGTACTTTTTTAGGATTGATAGAAAAGTACGAATTTCAGAATAGGGCAATTCAGAATAGGTACTCAATTTTTATTTACAATAATATCAAAATTCCTTACCCGGAAATTAATAATATTTTATAAAACCCAAACAGATAGAAATGGCGCTCATTTCGATACTACAAAAACCTTCGCGAAGGCGATTTAAAAATTCAAATCTTTTTTAACACGATATATTGACAAACACGAAAAACAAACCATTAAGAAAGCTAGATTCGAGTCTGCTCGACATTATGATACCCGCTTCCCATATTCAATAAAAGCAAAATAGTGCGGTATTTCTTAAATATACCAAATTAATATACCGGAAAAATACTGAAATATACCGGAATCTGTATTTGGTGTATTGATATATACTTAAAATAAAATACATATACAAGTTTTAGCAGATTATTAACCAAAGCCGTTCAATTGCGCTTGCTCCAGACAGAAAGTTTTAATAGACTTCTCCTAAGGTGTACAATATTTCTGCAGATAACCCATAGTACCTTTTTCATACCATTTCTCCAACGCCTTAAGCGGAGTATTCTTTGCAATGCCTTTCAGAAAATATTTTAAATATTTCAAAATTTTCGATTAGTTTGATTAAATTCTAGAAGTTTTCCCATTAAGGCTTTCGCTCTGAAGCAATGTCGAGCATTTTTCTGGCATCAAGATGTTATCACGAATCCAAATGAGCCTGGAGCGATGTCTTCAGGGGCATCCACAACGCTTTCTTTCTTCGATAAGCAACATTTTCCGCCGCAATCGCAGCGATGGCAATGAGGAGTGCTGGAAGCTCCCAACACGACGACAACACTTGAAATGCCTAAAAGAACAGAACTTTGATGTTCTGGTCATCGGCGGAGGCGCTGTTGGTTGTGGCTGTGCTTTGGATGCGGCATCCAGGGGCCTAAGGACGGCGCTAATTGAGGCCGGCGATTTTGCAAATGGAGCCAGCAGCAAATCGAGTAAATTAGTCGAAGGCAGCACCTCACACCTGCAGGCGAGCCTTCGAGGAGGAGATTTGCAGCAGATCCTCAGGCTGCAGCAGGTGCTGAGCGAGCGTGCCACAATGCTGAAGATCGCGCCACATTTAAATCGAGTGCAGCCCATGCTGATGCCCATCTACACTGCCTTCCGGCTGCCCATTCTGTGGCTGGGATTGAAGCTCTACGATGCCATGTCTGGCATGTCGAATCTGCGTGCCTCGCACTTCCTCTCGAAGGAGGCAACGCTCAACGAGTTTCCCCTTCTGCGTCCTCACGGACTGCTCGGCTCCTTAGTCTACTACGATAGCCAGCTGGACGATGCTCGCATGTGCCTAGCTTTAGCTCTAACGGCTGTAAAATACGGTGCCACTGTGACCAACTATGTGAAGCTCAACGAGTTGTTGCCCGTTAACCAGGAGAGCAACTGCCGCAAGGCCGTTGTTCGAGGATGTGCTGACCGAAGACTCGTTTGTGATCAAGAGTCAGTGCCTGATCAATGCAACTGGCGCCCAGACAGATGTGCTCAGAAAACTCGATGACCGGCAAGTCAACGCCATTGTTCAGCCCACGCTTGGAACTCATATGGCGCTGCCCGGTCACTTTAGTTCATCGCAGTGCGGCCTGATCTTCCCTAGCGGTCGCCAAATGGATGGACAGCCTTTCTACATGCTTCCCTTCGAGAATCGAACTCTCGTTGGCTGCCTCGAAACTGAGCCTGAGGAGCCGCGGCGAGTCTATCCAGCTCCCAATTGCGAAGCAGTCGATTGCCTTTTGGAGCAAACACGTCAAGTGCTCAACGATTGCGTTCTGGTGAATCCGGATCACGTGCTCAGCTCCTGGTCAGGCGTAATGCCCACCATCATGTGCCCCAGCTCAGATGCTCAAAGTGAAATCACTTCCAACTACCTCTTGGAGGTGAGTAACAACAACTTGATTACCTTGGCTGGTGGCAGCTGGAGCTGCTATCGCGTGATGGCCGCTGAAGCGATCGATACGGCCATAGATCTGTGCTGCTTGGAGTCACAGAGTGAGACAAGCAACACTCACTACGTGTTGCTCGATGGTGGCGAAGAGCATTGTCCATTGCTGCCCATCAATCTGGTGCAAAACTATGATCTGCCCCTCGATGTGGCACAGCATCTGGCCGACACCTATGGCTGCAATGCCTACCAAGTGCTCTTCAAGACCACCAAATCGGAGAGGCAACGACTGCATCCGAATTTCCCCTACATTAAAGCTGAAGTGGACTATGCCTGCCAGCGAGAATACGCCTGCCAATTGGTGGATGTGATCGCTCGTCGGTTGCGAGTGGCTTTTGTGGATGCCTCGGCGGCATTTCAGATGCTGCCCAGCGTGATGAGCATCATGTCCAAGCATCTTTGCTGGACAACATGCACGCAGAAATTGCAGCTGAAAGCGGCTAAAAGATTCCTCATGCAGCAGATGGGATTAGGCACGATAGTCAAATACAATCCACTGCCTAAAGAGGAGAAGAAGGTCGAAGAAAATCCACCAAAGGATAATCATCAAGAGCCTCCTTCCTGTGACTATTGCAGTATTTTGGCCAAGGCAAGAAGCACAGCTAACAATGATGATATTCATGCTCTAGGTACTGTCATTCATCCAATTGTGGCAAGATCTCAGACGATGGACCAAAATGAAGCATTCAATAGTGAAACATATTTGCCCCAATATCATAAAGGTATTGCTCCGCGTTATGTTGTCAACAAAATGGTTTTTCCAATCCAATATGAAGATGAGGATGATGATGAGAATGATTTAGAAGCAGAAGCTTCACAAACTGACAAGGACTGCAGTGAAAGTTATGTTGCGAAAATGGTTGAGGATGAGGTTGAAAATGATAATGATGATGAAGTTCTGAATGATTTGGAGGCAGACATTTCCCAAATTGACAAAGACTGCAGTGAAAATGATTCCTATAGAACTGAAGAATATGACCAAGCAGAAAGAGATAAAATTGCTGAGGAGAATTGTGAAGCAAAAGACATCAAATCGAATAAGAACACGTTGGGTTTCCTAAGCCAGCAGCAACCCGCCTGCATTCGTCATTATTCTAATCCCTGTAATATACCCATTTCATCGGATAGCAAATTGAATTCAGCCAATGTCCAGCAGCCTAGCAACATTCAGACAGTTGCAAATTCTAAACCAGGGGAAACTTCAGAAAAACTAGAAAATACTCCTGAACCAGCTAAAGCTGAAGCTGCCAAGTCTCGTTTAATAGAAAGGCTTACTAAGCAAAAACAATTACCAAATCAGGCCAGCCATAAAATAATCAAAATCAACTCTAAGCTGCCTAGCAATAGTAAATCAAATACGAGAGTTGTCAGCTCTTCTACAGTAAAAGCCAATTCCAATGAAGTGCCCAAGATAAACCATCTAACTAAAGTAAGGCAAGTAAGGAATATTAATACCACGAATTTAAATGGGAATTCAAAGATTGACAACGCTCACTACATGAAGCTATCAGAGGAATTCCTAAAACCAAACCACTCCAACCGAAAGTGTTTTGAAACAAAGAGGCTCGATATAAAACGTAAACCGATTGATCCCAAATTCGCTATGAAGAAATTCAAGTATCCGAGCAAACCTCTCTCGCTCGACGATCAAAGACAAATGTTTAGTCCAAAGCGTGTCGATGGTTTATTTACACCAACAGCCCAACTGGAAGCTCTGCTCTCCAAGAATACGTATTACGAGCAGCTGAAAAGAAATGCGGATATCAAGAGTGTACCAAAAAGTAACACTCGAGAAACAACCAGTACAAGATTAGCTAATAACTACAAAAAATGGCAGACTATTAATCCAAATGTGAAAGCCACACCTGATTTGGTGGTAAAGACACCGACATCTATTGCAAGACCCAATAGCGGGCTAAGCAAGAATCCAAACACGAAAAACACTTTCAATATACCTCACATTAATCCCAAGCAACGATAGTCTTCAAAATTTCTATCTATTTTCTCTATATCAACGCAATCGAACACAATAAGAATACACTTGTATCATGAACAAGTTTTCTTTTGTATGGACTGCGTGGATATTGAGCGAATTAGCAATTGAAGTACTGTTGAATCTGTGATATTGTCAATAAAAGTCGTTTCCACTGGGTGTATTAATGGGTATTTATTGTATGTTTAAACCTACAACTTATTCAGAAAAAGCACTAGGAAAAATGTTGAAAATGTATCATAAATAGGCGATATTAAATGATACTAAAATAATAAAAGTACATTAAAAATTCAATAAATTGGCGTCGTTCTACATCGCTGAATTATAAATAAAATCACAAACTTAACAGAGAAAACACATTTATTTTTGGCTGTGACATCAAGAAATTTGTTAAGTAAACACATATTTCGAAATCCTTCTTTCAAGTTTGAAAAACGATCTAAATTAATACAACAATCATTGAAAGTCACATGTATTCGTTTCAGTCATAAAAAACTCATTTGTGTAGCTAACGAGCGCCCATTAGTCAAAATGGGAGGCACATTAAACTCGTCAGACGCGACGCAGACACTCATTCCAAAAAGATACCACCCAATCAGACAATAAATAAGGCAATATATGAACGATAAGCATATACAGCAACGCCCACATCGCGCCCATAACAATAATTCAAAATGGGTAAAATAAAAATCGCTTCCGCATAACGTGGGCGCATCAGCATCCCTCAGCGACCCCCAAACCCTAGAAAAGCAAATTTGGTTAATTTATTTGAAAAAAAAAATCGAAACAAGGAAAATATTTTAACGACATTTGCTGGCGTTGCTTTGCTTTTATTTTGGGCAGATTGAGGCACAAATTAGCAATTAAATGGCTAGACGAAGTCAATATCTTAACATATTTAGCATAAATAATTTAAAAAGGAAGCAAACTAAGCTAATTTCATAAATATATTGACGGGAAATACTTCTTAGATTAACAAATGAGCAAGCTATTGAAAGAATGGTCACATTGCATACTAAGGTTGTATGGGAGCTATAGTATATAGTCTTTCGATCTAGCCAATTTTTTTACTATGTATACAAAATATTTTTACGGGAAGTATTTTTGGCCGCAACTCCCCTTCTACTGGCCCAACCACTGTGCATTGTCATGTATTAAATAATACTATTTTAACTCAACTATTGTTTAACTATAATCAATTCTAAGCCGTCAAAATTCAACTCAAGAGAACAAGTTAATGTTTTCATATTCATATTAATAATTTTATCCATTTTTCACCATTTTTATTCTTAGATTGCTTTTGTGCAATAAATTGTACTACTCAAGCTTATGCCATTTTGGTGGTGCTAAAATGTAAAATGATTTCAAATTACGAGCCCATAAAATATTGCATTCATATAAAATTTAACCTAAACACGAGAGTAATACTTTTCTACCTTTGCTTTGCCGGTGGTCTCCACAGAGGCCATAAACAAACCTATTAGGTTGGCCTAATGTGAAACACTTTCACTTCCAACTCCTTTTTCAGCTCTTGAAAATTCTATCAAGCGTCGCTATCGCTTGGTATTTTTATGCTGATTAGCTTCGTTAACAATTTGCAGCACGCGAAACTATTTCAACAATTTCAACTTGAAACATAAATTGCCCCACAAAAGGTCTATGCCAGTGTTGGCAAACTGAGTCGGGAGTCAGTGAAAAATTTTAATAAGCCACGCCGCATGCAGTTTTTTTTGAGGAAGTGCTACGTACTCGTAATATAGAAAAATGCATGCGCCACACACGCGAGTTTGTAATATTAAGAAAATTCCTTCTCGCCAACGAACTGCAGCTATTAAAGCAACACACACACACTCACTCACTCTTCTCTACTTTCTATGCGGTGCTTGTTAAAATGCAGTCAAGGACATCAGTGAAGAGGCGGTGAAAAGAATGCTTTAAAACGCGAAACGTCTGCCGAAAAAAAAAACACTCACAAAAAATAAATTCAGGAACAGAAACATTTCCATGACAGGAAGTATCGCACAAAATGGGAATAGCAAAAAATATAAAAGTATATAGAAACGTCAAACGGAAATAACGAGAAAATAGTATGCAATAAAATGTACTTTACTGTACTCTCAGGACTCGGAGGCGTTCCTCTTAAATAGGAAACGTTGACGGAAGGAAGTAAAATTCATATGTGCTTTAAATTGCGTTCTGAGTTGATGAGTAAATGTGAAATGTGTGTACAGAATTATTTCTAATAAACATATATAAATTGCTATATTTATATATATGCAGAAATATGTTTTTCCTCATTATTATTCATTTAAAACATATATTTGTTAAGCTTATTTCCATAGTTGTTACCATTAATTCTATAATTTTAGCTTGTTTATTATTATAAACTATAAACAATTGTTAAAGTATTCGCTTAAAAAATATATTCAACCCGTGAAGCATTGTTGAGTTATTCTCTGTGAACTCTTATTAAAACAAATAAGAAAACTACAGTAGAGTGTGCTCGACTGTGGGATACCCCCTACCCGCTAAAAAAAAACAACATATTCTACAAATATACCAAAAAATATCTCACACAAATATTAAAATATGCCTACGGTAATATTTGGTATTTAGATATTGTACTACTTCAGCTGGCGTTTTTTGTTATACAAAAGTATTTCATAAATAACTTCGTAAAGTTATGGTATCCTTCAATTTATGACATAACTATAAATAAGTTCTTCATTATTTGCTCCATTTCAATTATTTCACTAACACTCATAATTAAAAGTGTTTTTATGAATCAACTAAATAAAATGAATAGATAATTACATTTAAAATAAAAGCATGTTGTTAACTAGCTTTCACTTTGAAAAATATTTAATTTCTTTAAAAATAAGAACATTTTGAAATACTTAGTTTAAAATCAGTTTTTTTTTTTTTATTATGCTTAAATGATTATAACTTTCAGCAGCATTGTGCAGATTCTGTTTAGTTGCCTGACACATTTCTATACACAGAAAAGTAACTACAACTATTCGTTTGGGTAGCCACAGTGCAATAATATTTTCGCTTTACCATGCATAAAATCATAATATATTTTCAGATGGAAGCAATAGCAGCAGTACAGGCATCTGTGTTACCACCAAACACGACTTGTCCATGTGCTGTGAGAGAATATGAGAATAGCAGAGTGGGCCAAAAGTGGCAGTAAAACAGCGAGCGAGCAAGCGAACGAGCCAAGGACTTGAGCATTGGGCCAAAACGATAAGTGACAAACATGTAAGGCAAACAAATGTATATTTTATACATATGACATGACGATGTTGCCCCATCGGCATCGGAGGGGGAGGGCAGCTGAGGGGAAGTTGTTGTTGAGATGCACAACTGTCAGATAAGTGCGGAGAGCATTTTACAGAGCATCTTTGCCCGCAGGTGACAAGTTAAACGTCTTGTAAGCATTTGCATTTGTACACAACGAGAAAAATACGAAGATACTCCATCTCTTATGCGGGGGCATGATAAAAGCAAATTTGCTAAAAATAAATAAATTACTAAACCAAAAGACAGCAGCAACAGCAACAGCCACAGCAAAAAGAAACATACTTTATCTGCAGTTCACTTCGTTACTCGTTGTCTCTCGACCAAAAGCTAAGCGAAAGACTTCAAAAGGGTTGCTGTTGGACTTGGCTTTAGCTTTGGCTTAAAGCATATTTGATTATGTCATAAAATATGCTCAAGCATCGAGACTCCAAGTTTGCAAGAAAAAAAAGAAGATAAATTTAAGAAATATGCAAATAAACTCCTTTTTACCAAACCCATTTTATCATTCAACCTGCTTCAAAAGAACTCTTGAAAATCATTTTTCTAAATTTTTTCTCTCTTTTTTTAAATGCCCAATTTGCCTTGTTTCCATGTTTTTATATTGAGGTATGAAAACAATGCATTTGAAATTTTCATAAACTGCAACAAATTTGACTCTTGATTGCTTTCAAAAAAACGGGATATATTTGATATTCCATGTATATTCGCTTACACATTTGTTGATTCCATTTTATACAATCGAAATGAATATACAAATTTCAAAGCTGAGGTATTTTATTGCTAAACAAAGTTATCGAGCTAAATTTAAAGATAACAATTATTTCTGGGTTAAAAGTGTCTCTCACTTTAGGAACTTAAATTAGTTACGATTACAATAAATTTTACAAAAAATATAAAGTTATTTATATAGATACAAAACTAACTAACTAACTAGTAAAAACAAATATGTAAATTTTGATGTGAACATTGTTATTAATTTCACTATGTATTTTAAACGTAACCTAATGAATATTAATTTAAGGAAGATTATTATATTGCAGAACAATTTTTGATTAATTAACATATTTATTTGTTTGCCATGGGCGTAGCTTAGAAATCGGGAGTTTTTAAAATAAATTATAATTATATATGAATTTGGTTACACTTTTTATTAATTGTATTTCTCATTATTTTATGAACTTTAGCAAACTCAAAATAACTTTTTGGGGATTTCGAAAAGGTTATAACATATAAATGGAAGCCACATAAAAAACAAAAATGATATCATGTCCGAAAAATTTCACTTTCTTAATAAGACCTGGTAAGCCACTTATTTATATGTAATTTGTCCATGATTAGAAAATAAAACTTGTTTACCACCAATATAATTTTACATTATATATGGTCACTAGGGCGGGTCAATTTTTTTTCGCAAAAATCGTCCCCCATAATCAGAATCTACGAAGAATTCTAAGAAAATTTCACCATGAAACCATGTGTCTAAAATGAATTCCTAGTCCGCGCCGTGAAGCTTAAAGATTGCACTATGAGGTACATAAGGTATTTCGAGGTATTTAAGACATTTTAATGTATTTAAAAAAAAATACGCATTTTCCAATTATGTTGGAGTCAATTCTGATTCATTTTTTTACAACAAATTTTATAATTTTTTTTTTAAATTTATTTAACTTATAATTTTTTTTTTAATTCAACAAAAAAAACCAACTAGCCATGTTCTGGGCCTCATATAACAAAGTAGGACCAATGCGTCTGTAACTTTTTAACGAAGTAAGGTATCGGTCTGAAAATTGAAATATATATTCATATATATATTTTAAGCAACTAAATAAAAGTGGGCGTGGCATGATAAAAGGCGGAATTTAATTTTATTTTTTATTATAAAGTTTATTTGCTTTCTAACAAGTAGGTAATTATTGCATTTTGTTGCCTTGGAATATAATGTCATCTTATTAGAATCTCAAGTCTTTCTTTGACTCGATTTGAGGAACTTTGGAACGACTTTCTAAAGTCAATGACATAACAGCATCTCGATTCTGTGGCATAACTCGTCGTGAGACATGTGTTAACAACTGCACACATCGTTCGGTGCCCTGAATGTGCGATGTAATTGCTGGATCTGGCAGTGGTAATTAAGCAGAATTTATGTATTCCAGCAAGTGATCGTGTGGGATGTTTGCAGTAAATGGAGGTTCAAATAAGATGTCGTCATTATCCAAGTCAACTAAATGCATATAATCGGTGCAATCGAAATTAATGCGATTCTTTTTATAAGATCTAAGTTTAGTTGGGTCATATAATTTCTCGCGATAATACAAAATTTTATTAATTGCAATTTCGCGAACTGTTTTTCTTTCATCGAAAAGCATTTTTAACAAAATATTTTCTGTATGGGCGAAGAATGCATTGTTTTGGATTGCTTTTTTTACAATTTCTCTTAGATTTTGTGGTAAAAATTGCGTTGATTGAATAAAATTAAATAAAAGTTTACTGCCATATACCACCGAATTAAAATATTTGACATTAAAATACATCGGTATATAAACTTTCATAATGACAAGTTTTACTGCAAAATTAATTATCATTTAAATAAACTGTTATAAGAGAAACGCAAAAAAGCTTCACAAAAGCTTTAATATTATTATATTTATAAAGCTTATCTTTACAAAAGCCTCTTAATGTAATAATATATTTCTTTGCAAGCAAATAAACTTTATAATAAAAAATAAAATTAAATTCCGCCTTTTATCAAGCCACGCTCACTTTTATTTAGTTGCTTAAAATGCCTTTGAATATATATTTCAATTTTCAGACCGATACCTTACTTCGTTAAAAAGTTACAGACGCATTGGTCCTACTTTGTTATATGAGGCTCAGAACATGGCTAGTTGGTTTTTTTTTGTTGAATTAAAAAAAAAATTATAAGTTAAATAAATTTAAAAAAAAATTATAAAATTTGTTGTAAAAAAATGAATCAGAATTGACTCCAACATAATTGGAAAATGCGTATTTTTTTTTAAATACATTAAAATGTCTTAAATACCTCGAAATACCTTATGTACCTCATAGTGCAATCTTTAAGCTTCACGGCGCGGACTAGGAATTCATTTTAGACACATGGTTTCATGGTGAAATTTTCTTAGAATTCTTCGTAGATTCCGATTATGGGGGACGATTTTCACGATTTTTTGGACAGGAACAAATTGACCCGCCCTAATGGTCATATCGTTTTTATACTTGGCATATAACTATCAAACATTTCAGTCACTTGTGAAACAATTCAAATGTTGGAATTATCAAAATTTGGAAACTCTGCATGAGTCTATTTAAATATTTTCGATACTTCCTACATTTGCAATGATTGCGACTTACAGAAAATTCAGGTGTCTCTATCTCCCATCATGTTTAAATATGGCTAGACAGTTAATGAAATACCCTATTTTATAAAATCAAACAACTACAACCATCGGAAATATCTACAAACTTATGCTCGCCTGAGGAAAAGATTGACTAACAGTCCCCAGATTAAAACTTGACTAAAATATGATGAGTATTAGTATGGGAGAACCCATTACTTGGTGGTACCGTTGATTAATATTCGCCACATTTTTTAACTAGGAATCGCATTACGGACAACAAAAACGTATTTCCACTTGAAAGCAACTTCAAAATCCGCTAAAGTGCGGCTAAAAAAAAAAAAAGTGTTTATATACTTATGTCATAATTATGTTAAGCGCATTCGCACTCGTAGCACTTCAGCACAGAAAGTGTTCAGTGTTCAGTGTTCAATCAATTAATCATTAAGAAGCCCATTAAAGAGAGCTCATTAAATTATCAAAGCACTTACCCTTTGAAGGTATCTCGGCCAGAGTGGGCGATGCAGTCATCATTAGCAGCACAACAACAGATACGGCGTTGATAATGAGAGCGATGGCGGCTAAACGCCCATTGGCATGAGTCCGCTGGGGGCGTGGTCGTTGTCGTGGTCGCGGTCGCATGTTCGGAGCCAACTTTCAATAAATCTCTGCAATGGGCAATGGGCAAAAATTGTACACGAAAATGCAAAAGCCACTTCCCGCGTGAGTGGCGAGAGGCACAAACAAAATATACAGCTGCAAAGTGAATGAGTGAGAAGCGGACGGAGGTGGGGATCAAGATGATGTTACTGCTGCGCACAGCCAGCAAACGTTTTCACCTTTAATCACTTAAATGGCGCGTAATCAACAGCAACAATAGCAACAACGAAAACAGCAACAACAACCAGGGAAGCAACAACAACACGGGCATTGCAATCAACACCAAATGCCGCCGACAGCATTGAAATTGAGCGTCATGATGGCAAGGATGATGACGTGCGGGTTTGCCAGCACTTAACGGTGAAATGGAGGCGGCAATGGCGCCCAACCCGGATCCGGATGCGTAGCGTTTTCAAGCTAAAGTCTAAATATACTTGTTGTTGTTGTTGTTGCTGTTGTGGTTGTTGTTGCTCTTGTTGTTTTTGCTTGCTACATAGTTTGGCTGTAGCTTTTTGACTCTGCCAACGTTTGTTTGTTTGCCTGCCTGTCTTTCCGTCTCTCCCTCCGTCTATTCCTCCGTCCGTCCGTCCGTCAGTCTGTTCGCCTGTGTGCGCAATGTTGGTTGGGCGGTTTGTTAGGCCGTTAGACTGTTAGAGGCTGTAGTTGAGTTAGCCAAGTACATTTTGAGGCGTTGTTTTGACGCGTTTCAGGGTGTCTTTGTTGTTGCCGTCGTCTAGATTAAGTTGAGACAATTAAATGAAATATACTTAGACGGCATTTAGACAGTAATTTGATTTTGCGCCTTGACTTTGATTCTCTCGTCACAAACTTTTGGCAACGATTTAAAGTTTACTGAAGTATGACTCTATTTATATTGACACAATTGTTGACCTAAGCATTTAAGGATGTTTAAGGCCTTTAAATATAATTTTGAAATTCAAGTTTGTTTAAGACTTGTACAGATTTCTCATGTTTAACGATTTATAATCTAAACTTTTTACTGTGTTTAAATTTTTAGAAAAATAAACTTTTTCAACTACAGTAAAATTCAAAATTATATTATTATTTATTCGATGATTAATAACGAAGACTCAAGCAATTGTTAACATTGTTTTGCTTACAAAACTTGAATAATAAGCTCGAATTATTTGAACAGAAATTTAAAAAATTTAATATTTTATACAACAATTCTCTAAATAAATAGTATGAGTAAAACGAAACATTATATTTTTTGTCTAATTCAAAAACTTTTTTTTACAATTATTTATTTACTGTTTTTATATTGACAGAATTGTTGAACTAGCTATTAAGGATGTTTATGTGCTTGGAAACACATTTTGAAATCGGAGTTTTTTTTAAGATTTTCTTGTCTTCCTGATTATAATATAAAATAATGATATTTGAAACATTTTTTTTTAGTTTTCTATGAAATTAAATAAATCAACTAAAGTTAAATTTTAATTATTGAAGAAAGCAAGTGTAAAAATGATAAATGCAAGTAGTTGATGTTTGATAGAATAATGGACTATTGAATAAGAAACAAATAAAAATTAAATAAAACATTACACTCCCACAAAAGTATATAAAACTTCTTATGTAAAAGTATTTCGTTTTTATTCCAATACAAAAACTGTCTTCTATAATTATTTATTTAATTTTGTTGAGTGCATTTTTGAAGTGTTTTCAGTTTTGTAATTCACAGAGAAAACTCTTCTGCATTTTGCTTGCGGCTCGATTTCTTTTCGCCTCAATTTGCGATGTCAAGCTGTCGTCGCTGTGTGTCTGAGAGTAAATCAAGTTTGACAAATGAAATGATTACACAAAGTAAACACAAAACCACCTGTCAGAGAGAAAAAGAAGGAGAGAGAGCAAAGCACAAAAAAACTTGCCCAAAAGCCAAAAAAAAGAAGGAATAAATAACTAAACACAAACGTAAATGTAGTGTTGAAATGTGGAAGGAGGAACAAGTGAAAACGTGAAATGGAAAGAATGTGAGAAAAAGGCTGAAAAGAGCGAGCGGGAAACATGGCAACATTTTACAAGCGGAAAGCCAAAGGAATATTATAAGCAACAACAACAATAACAATAAGAAAGCAACAACGATGATTGCCAACAGCAAAATGCCAAAACCGAAAAGTAACGAAACGAACCGCACGACTCCGAAAATGCATGCCTGCAAAATGGCAATGGCAACACTTCCGCTTCCGGCGCTGCAGGCGTCATCACAACACACAGCACAGTTGGCAAAACGTTGAGCAAACTCAACTCAAAGGCAGCGGCGACAGACGACAGACGACAAAGGACAAACGACAGACGACAGACGACGGACGAGCCGAAACATAACAAAGCTTGTTAGTGTTGCTCCCCAAAGCGTTGACAACAACAATGCGAAACAATTTATGGTATTTTTGTATACCAAATTGATGGACTACAAAATCACCCTAGCAATTTGAATAATTTAAAGGCTGAATTTGAAAAAAAAAAAAATAAATAAAAAAAATATTTTCAGCCTTGAAATCGTGAATCAATATATATATTATATATACTATACTTTTTTTAAATTTTAGATATAAGACTTCTAAGATGATCAATAAAGAATCAAAGAATTAACTTACAAAAATTTGTAGGTTTACATTTAAGACTTTTAAATATTTGATAAAACAAGTTTAATTTTAAACAATAGTTAATGTCTTAAAATCATAATTCTTCAATTTATTTTAGTTGTCAACATTAACTTTTGATGCCTACGATTATCAATATTTTTGTTTAAGTATTGATAACAGATCAAAAAATAATATATAGTCAATCATAAAATTCAAGAGGAAGGGGAAATAAAAAAAATGTATAGATTAAGATTTAAAATTTTTCCTTAATTCAATTTTGAGATTTTTCCATTCTTGAACCATGATAAACCTTCTTGGTTCAATATTCACATCATGTAATTTTGATTCAAGATTTTATTCTTGATTTGAACACATGGTGTAGATAGAAACTTTTCAAACTCTTTTCTAATAGCTCTTGCTAACTGCAAATTTTACTTTTTTTCATCTTTACAACTTTTTCAATTTCGATATCGTTAGTTTGATTGAAATTGAAATTTAATGTGACAGATAAACAACTTAATCTATATTATGATAAATGATGTATTGACTGATTTAAATATTTTTTAATTCACACAAATTGTTGAATGAAACCTTATTAAATATTTTCAGAACGTTCTTCTCAATAACAACTCATTTGACCCAGTAAACTTTTGTGAGTGCTGAAAGGGTATCAAAACAAAAGCCTTTGAGCAGGGGTCCAGACACGAAAAATGGCGACGAAACGTACGAAAATTGTAAACGCTTTTAATATTAAAGCGCTGGGATGAAAAGAGAGACAAAAAGGGTCAGAGAGGAGTTGGCTGAGTTGAGCTCAATGCTGCCACCAGAGGTAAAACAACCAACAAAATGCAACACGGCAGCAACTATAAAGCAACAACAACAACAACAACAATCGGTAGGCATGCGGTGCATGCAAAAAGCCGCGACTGCATGAAAATACAACGACAAAAAGTGGGAAAACTCGGTGGTAAAAACAGCAACAGCAACAGCAACAGAAAACAACAACAAAAGTATGAGGAAAATTCTGGCAGGCAGCTAGCTTAATGCCTGCGGACCAGCAGCACATAGAGTTCCTTTTTGCAAAGTCCTGGCTGCAGGCTGCATTCTCCTGACGCCAGCGCCAGGGATTCATTGGTAGATTCCATTGCTGCCTGGAGTTTGGCCTCTTCGTGACGAAAATGTTTCGCTTAACTGGATTTTCAAATATTTATTGCAACAAATTATTTTGCTGGTTACATGTCTCCAGCCCCTGCTTCTAACTCTTTCCTTCCCGCTGTTTGTGAGTGGTTTTTATGGCAATTTAGTTTGTTGCATTGCATTGTTGCAGGATTTGCAGAGTCGAGTTGAGTCTTTGCGGCTTTCTGCAGCAATTGCCAACAAATTAGTTTATAGCGCAAATAAAAACTATCATAAACGAAATTATTTTAAATAATATTATAACACTATTTACAATAAAAAAATATATATTTTAAAGTTAGATTTAACAGAGAGTGCTAGGAATATGCATGCAACTTAAAATATAGAGTACATCATATAAAAATATGAATTAAGGTGCAATACAAAATGTAAAATATTCTGTTAAAAATACAATTATTAATTAATTACTAAAACAAGTTATATACTTGATTTCTTTACTTTTGAAATTTATAATCTTTGTTTGTAGCTTTCTCCCAATATTTTCTTTGGTATATTTAGAGTTTATATCTCGTATATTTTCCCAATTATTTGTTTCTGTATTTAGCTTGCCGACTATTTTCCCCACATTTTTAAGGTTGCGTTAAAGTGTGAAGATCCGCCTTTATTTAACCTTGCTCTCTTATCACTTTGGCATATCAATTCCCTCCTCACGCCTTCCCAAATGGTTCCATATAAAAAGTTTTACTTGGGCAAACAAACAAAACACACAGAGCTGTCGAGCAATGTTTTTGGCCAACTACAAAATATATTTGCAGCCGACAGAAGCAGAAACTCAAAACAAAAACAGAAACAATTTCTAATTACATCAAATTAAGCACACACACACACACACACTGAGACACAGAGGCAAACACACACGTTGCAAGTTGATGTTGAGTAACGGGTTCCGGTTGCACACGACAATTGCACGGGCAAAACTTTCACTTGATGCGTTCAAAACTTTTGCGAGGGCTGCCAGAAGCTGACAATTGATGGCAACACTGACAACGACAACGACAACGGCAACGACAACGACAACGAGAACGGCGTGAACAATGCGACGAGCAACATTTCGTGTCAAATCGTTTTATAACGTTGTTTCGCTTAACGTACTACGCGTCAACGTAAGCGTAAAGACGTAAACAATTCGCGTTAGCGGCACACAAAAACACGCTTTACAGTTACGAGAGCTGAGTGTTACACAGAGGGATTTCGATTGAGTTGCTGCTGCTGCGACAACAAAGAGCGCATAACCGTCCGCACAGAAGGAAAACCGATGCACGACTGAACGTAAATGGCGTTGACTCGATTGGTGGATATGCGGCGACCTCCAAGCCACCGAACAGTGCACTTCGTTTCGCTTCGTGCGCTGCTCGTGCTATATGTCGGCTTTTCGAACTTCGAAAGTACGACCGAATGTAAGAGAGAGCGAAGAGCGACTCACTGGAAGGAGTCACAGCAAGCCGAAGGCAACCCGCGAGACTTTCAAATGTTTGCCTTAGTTGCTTAGTGCCCGATGTGATGATGATAGGCACACAGTGTGCTCAGCATGCGGCTAAGTCAGTTCACTACTGATTGGTGGTTAGCTTAGGTTAGTTATAAGGGCTTGTTAACACTATTATCATATCCACCAAGCAAAACTGGAAGGTTGAATATTGTAAAGTGAAAGTCTTATGGTAAACAGACAAATTGGTATGCGGTAAATCAGTTGCTATTTATAATTTATTCTACAATTCTTCACTATTTAGATAGCTCAATCTTAACTCAAAGCACTATGCTCGACCCGTTATGTAGTCAAATTAGCAAGCAGATTATAAAAAGCAACTACATAAAATTGGCTTATCTCTCTGAAACACAAAAATTTGTTGTGTGGCAAGCACAAGACCCTGGTAACCACAATAAAATTATGACGCATACGCAGCGTGGGCTGGCAACATTGTGATAAACACAGCGGGCAAAACTTAAAACCAAACAGAAGCTTCTAGCACTAAAGTATCATCATACGCCTTTGTTTCAGGCAAATAAGTTTACCCAAAAAAACCTATGAAAAATACTTGTATTTAAAGCAAACGTTTTGTTGCAAGAGCTTGACCAACATTTTTATCAGAAAGAGCCGCAACAGTTTTCCTCGGCCAGGCATCATTTTTCAACAAACAACACAACAACAACAAAAAATGGAAATGAAAAAGGCATAGGAAAAAGGGACCAACAACAGAGCAACGTTGATGACGGCGATGATGATGGCCAAAGCAACAACATTTGACAAACGGCAACGTCACAACTTTGGGGTGTCGAGGTCAGCTTGGGACGAGACGAACACCTCCCCCCCTCACTCATCATCGCAATAATTTTTGGGGACATTCTTTGAGTGTATTTGTGTGTGTCTGTCCGCTTGTCGAATCCATTTCAAAGCGCATTAAAACGTATTTAGAAGCTTAGCACAAAGTCTGGCCATTTATAAACTGCCATAAAGAGAACAACTCTTTCGCCATTTCATGCTCGAAATTATTATATAAATAATAATACTACATAATGTTGTCAGCAAAATGCTAATTTAAATGCTAAGCAATAAATAATTGTATTTGCAAATAATGTGGAATCTATGAAATTGGTATTTATTGAAGAGGTGTTTAAAAATGTAAATATTTAAAATGCCTAAAACTTTATTTGAATTTAAATTATTTTTCAGTTACTGCTTAAAAGTAACGAAATATTTCAAATAATTCAATAGAGTTTTCTATTTTGTTTGAAGTACTTTAAGCCAATTTATTTTATGCAATTATTTTAAATCCAAAATTTTATTTTACAAATAGTAGTATCTTTAAGACACAGAAATTCGCTATTTATAATATATTTTAAACGTACAACAAATTTGTTCATTTTCCCCCATTTTTTATTTAATTAAAATATTTATTTATTTATAAATTTAAAACAATTGGTGATATGTTTAGATAAACTAACAACTGCGTATCTTCAAAAGGATTAAATGCATACTTAACTCGACTTAAAATTGAAGCCAAACTTAAAGAAGTTTTGTGAAAACTGTTTGCAGTTATTATCAGCCAATTCTCAAGCTGCACAACATCCCAAGAAATGAAAGAAAAGTCTGCAAAGCTTTTTAGGGATGTGACATAGAACAAATCCGCTTTGGCAGCATTGTGATCCCTGCTGGTACCTTCCCCCTCTGCATCCCTATTCCCTTTTCAACAGTCTTTAAGGACACCCTATGGAACGGCATTTAGCTGTATTTGAACGGTGTCGCTGATGATGCTTCTGTTGCTGCTGCTGTCGTGTAAGAAACGACACCCAAAAGTGCGGGCATTAAATGAAAGTTGCACTTGCTTTCCTATTCCATTTGCCCTTTTTCATTTTCTTTTTGTTGCATTTTTTTCTTCTCCAATTGGCGTAAATTGCAAGCGCATAAAAAAGTGATAAGTAGTGCAAGGCAAGAACAGCTTAGGGTTGGGGCTGAGACGAAAAGAGGGAGGTAATGCAATCCTTTCTATTGGCGATGCTACTGCAGCTGCTGCTGCTTTGTCTTCAACATAACAGCACCCAAGTGGCAAGTGTCAATTGATTTCCAGGGATGTGGCTCTGGTCATGACCATCTCCCAGTCTCTGAGTGTGCGTGAGGGTGTGTATAAGTGTGTGTGTGCCTAAAGCGCATTAGCTGCAAATGGCAACAACAACAACAACGGAAACAACGAGATAAAGTCGCTGATTGCATTAAAAGCACAAATAGCTGCTAAAATTCAAGAGATCAACAAATATGCAAGAAAAACGCCAGACTACAAAACAATGAAATTCTAACAAACATTTCACTCTTTTAAATGGCCCAAAAGCAAACGAACAATTGTCACAGCTTTAAAGTCTCTCTCTTCACGTTAGATTTATTCTCATCCTCTTGACAACCGTCTAGACCCAATATTTTGCCAATTTTGGGTTAGGCTTTTGTTGAATTTTGCCTTTTGTTGTTGCCCGTTCAGCAGACTCCTAAACTCGCTTGGACTGACTGGAGTAGAAACCAAAATACAAGGAGTATTAGCAAAAGGCTGGCCGAATGTTCGCAATGCTCGCATATAAATGAGCTCTTTTTTGAAACCATCCAGAAGCTGTTTATGACTAAAGCTTAAACTGAAATTGTATTTAAGAAATGTTTGCGAAACTTCGAAATATACCGATTATACTAGAATTGGTATAAAAATATACCATAACATTCAAAATATACTGTAGCGTACAAAATATACCAGATTATCAGTGTTGGAATATCACCTTTCCCAGGCAAAATTAGCATTACACCATATTTAGTATTTAAGGTATTTAAAAATTTAACTCCTATGGCCACACTATTACTGTAGCTCTCCGGTAAAAAGAAGCGTTCTCTCTTCTTTCTTGTTTCTCAAAGTGTGGTGTGGCTCGTGGTGTGGTGTTGCATAAATACATAAATAAAATAAACATATTCTATCCTGCGTTATTATTTAAAGCATTCAAGTGAAAGAGTTTTCCAATAATTAATCGAAGCAGTTAGGATATATAAATATATAATATAAAATTATTATAGTCTCAGAGACATACGTACTTACGTGTTCATATACAAACATATAGACGGACATGTAAGAACACTTTGAACTCAGTTATATATTTAACATATTTAGTTTCTAGTTTTAGCTATTTTTTTTGTTTGTTTGTTAGGAAGAAACATTTAGTGAACTAGTGATAAAATGGCAATAAAAGATTAACATATTTGTATGCGACAAAACACAATACTAAATAAAGTGTATATTTGTGCAATATATTGATATTTTCTTATTAATCTGAAGCGCATACAAATAAAACTCTGCCATTTTCAATTGAAGCGATGTCGAATTGCATATTTCATTCAACCCAAACAAAACTCTTCAAACTCCAACTCAAATAAAAATAAATCTCTGCGGCGTTTTTGTGTGCTGGACAAAAACCCACACTCAAATAAATCAGATTAATGTGTACTTAATATTTGCCATTAAGTTTTTATTACTTTCCCCATAGACACACACACGTACACACAACACACACAGACACACTTGCTCTTATATGTACATATATAGGAGTTTGTCGACCAGGTACATAAATCGGAGGAACCCGTTAAGCCCAAATAAAATATGTCAATTGGTTACGATGAAATAAACGGTTGATTTTGCTCACCATTTTAGGGCAAATGCGAAGGGAGACTTTTTTTTATTTCATTGTTAGTAATAGGAAGACAAAAATTGGCAATATATGTGAAATATATATTTTGCAATTAAATGAGATAATTAAAATAAATATTGTTTCGAAAACTATGAAAATATACATTATTGTGAAGAAACTTTCGATGAATTGTACGAATTAAAATTATTTTTAAAGCATTTCTGTAAATCTAAACTAAATGGTAACTAGAATTATTAATCAAATCAAACAATCATTTGTCATATGCAAAATATCTCTTAGTTCAAACATCAAAGCTAAGATTTGTTCTTAAATGTTAAATGTCTCTTTACACAATTGAAATCTTTAACCAGGTGTAAAATAAAATAACATATAGATTTTATTGTATAAGTGTTAGCTCTTAGCTTTTAAATAAAATAATATATATAAATAAAATAATATATATAATATATTATATACATTTTTTTATAACACTTTCGAACTCTTTCCACCAGTATACACTTAAACTTAAAAATAAAAATCACAATTTATTCTGTAAATGTCTCTTTACACTATTAACTTCTTTCACAAGCTTAGCCTAACTTTAAGTCGATTCAGGTAGAACTAATAGTTAATAGGGCAAAAACCAGATTTTGAATGCAACGCTGGATCTAAGTTCAGACGTGGCCAACTCTTTGCGGCTTTGTCTGAGGGGAGTTATGCCAGACATTTCCTGTTTTCGGTTTTTGCCCGACATAGCGAATCCTTTGCTTCCGTGTTCACGAAAATATGTCTGGCAAAACATCGTAGGTCCAGCTTCAGTGAATTTTCAATTTTATCGCTTCCAATTTTCAGATACATTTTCCACCACCTTCCACGCTTGGTGCCTGGACTCGTTCTTAGCGTAGTTTGTATTTTCCATGGCACGCTTTGTGTGTTTTGGTTTAGCTGCTACGTGATTTATGCATTGGTGATTAGTGGCGATTCCTTGGGGAGGCAGTCATAATTGTGTCCGATCAGAAAATCAATTCCATGCGCCAGCGACGCCGACAGCGCAACAGGAAACGTCAAACACTTTACAGCCTGCAAAAACAATATGCTCAAGTGGCAGTTGTTGTTGTTGTTGTTTGTGGCATGAAGCAAACGCAGACATTGCAAGTACTATTAGCGGCAGCATGTGCTGCCATTGTTATCATTGTCATTGTCAACGATAACAACAACAAGTCTAGTTGTTGCAGCATGCAACAACAACCAATAACAGCAACCACAACAACAAATAATATTGAAGATTTCGTTTCACGAACAATTTATGGTTCTCTCCGCATAATGGGGCTTACAATGTTTTCCCAAGCTATTCTCTTTTAAAGTTTAACGCTAGGCAATTAATTTCATATACTACATTACCCAAATCTATTATATAATGTATCCAAAAATAAATAATTCTATATTTTAATGTATTTAAGATAGTTTTGTAAAAAGCACTTTCAAATAATCTCATTATCTAAAGTGATACAAGGAAGTTAACCTACATATATTGGGATAGTAAATATAAAAAAAAAATAATGGATTATTATAAAATTCTTTTAATTTTTTGATTTATAAATGCAAAGATTTTTATAATTCAAGAATAAACAAATAAATATAGTCCAAATTTATATGTACATGTAAGAAAACTTTCCCACCCATTTTGTTTTTTAAATATAGTAACCCTTTTGGTAGGATACCTCTGTTGGCCGGACAAAAGAGTGCGAGAATTTAACTTCGCCTCTAACAATGTATGAATGTAATTTTTATTAAGAGCAATTTTGACCGTTTGTCTTTTTGACTTAGATAATTTCTAAAGACTCCACTGTGCATATAAGGAAGTGCAACACATGCATAAATTAAGCAGAGCTGAGAGCGAGACTGAACCAGAGAGGGAGAGAGAGAGAGAGAGGGAGAGAGAGAGAGAGCGAGGGAGTGAGAGAGAGCCCTTTGGATGGGTTTGTGGGATGTTGAACAGGTGGCGGGTTAACTGTTGGTGTTGTTGCTCAAGCGTGCATGTTCCCCATTATACATACAGTCAGACATTATCGGCACTCCCCCTCACACACACACACATATACATAGACACACCAACACAGAGATAGATGCAGGTATATGCATAAAACATGTCTCGGCACAGTGGCAGCAAATTGAATCAATAATATCCAATCATGGGTTAACAATGCGAATTGATTTCTAGGCAAGCATGCCGCATACTTGCAGGATACGTAGCATGTTTGTGCCTCAGCCATATGCAAACATGACAGCCCAAGGATAACAACAACAACAACAACAGCAACAGCAACAACAACAGCAAGAACAGCAGCTGCAACAATTGGCCACAAGTCAGAGCCCTTTTAGCCTCGATGGTCGGAGAACAAGCACATCTAACAAGTGTTCATGTAAATATTAATTAAGTTTTGGCTTTTGCTGCATTAGCCTTATGCTTTTGTTGCCGACAGCACAGCACATATGGGCAGGACACCGGGCAGGACTCAGGACTCAATACACCAGCAGGTGTAAGCATCTGTGTTATCAGCAATATTAGTTGCATAGTTTACCAGCAACCTTTGGCCTTTGTTTAATCAACTAACTCAAGTCGCATCTAAGTACTCGAGAATCTGCTGCACTTTGGGGATGGGTTGCCATTGAATTCAATTAGTTGACAAAGAGTTTCATTTAATTTGACACTAATTTGCTCTATACTCATTTGTTGTTGCTGCTGAGGTTGTTCACAAGCTTGTTTGTTGACTTAAGGCAGACACTGTTCGAGGCTGTTTGCTGAATGCAAATAAATAAATTATCAGTTTGAAGTGACTTTGTTTCATGGTTTATAAGTTAATTAATTTACTGAATTCCTTGAAGATAAATATGTTACACTTTACTTAACTCAATTAACAGATTGTTAAGCTTATATCACAAAAGTGTCTTGAAAAGATTTTAAAGGTTGCTAAAGTTGTATTATAAAAATACTACTAAATATACCTTAAATGTGCAAATGTTTTAAAAAGTTTTAAATATCGCATGCGTATTTAAGAGTTGTAATCATTAATTCTTTTCTTTTTTCTCTAATTAAATTCAAGAAATTCCCATTAAAATTCTATTGTGCATTTAGTTTTTAATTTAATTCGTTTTTCTGTGAAATAACGATATTCAAATGGTAATCGCATTTGCAGAACTTTTTTAATATTGCCTATATTGAAGCTATTCATTCAATTTGAGAGAGCCTCAATTCAATTTGTGTGTCACAGCTTAGTGCGAAACTTTGAAAGGACCATAAAAATTATACCAACTACAAATGCAATTTGTAAAACTTTAAGTAGCAAATGGTGTCGCCAACTGCCGCGAACAGAAACAGAAACTGAAACGGAAACTTTTCGCATTTTCATTACAAGTTTCGCTTAAATATCTTCCATGCAATGTAACCTCAATTCAAGCTTGTGCATCTGCATAATTTGCACAATCTTTTAATGCAAATGGTATGAATTCATTCATGGCGTGAAATGAGTCTTCAAATTGCATAAGTGATTCTGAGAACTATTTTCAAAAATAAGTGAATTCATGAAGTATCCAATAATAGATAAATACTGCATACTACGGCTTTCAATTTTGTGTTAAGTGACATATGGAAAAAATTATAAAATTAACTAATTAATATTAATTCTAAATAGAGTTCTTATGTTTCTCATAAAAATCTTCAAATTTTTTATTAATATAAATGGCTTATCTAACTGCCACAAGTTTATGGCTATAAAGTGAGTAAGTGCGAAATGACATTCTCTTAATTATTGTTATGTTTGAATTATTTAGTTGAATACAATTCTACTGAGTCTCACAAAAATTTCTAATTTTAATTATAACAACATATGTAATTTTGGTCATTAAGTGATTTGTATCCTGCTGTATCTGAAAATCAGAATTATATTGTTTCAATAAGTGTCACTTGATTCGAAATCAATCGATTAAGCAGAAAGCGAGCTACTCTAACAGACGAAAATGAATCAAATACTTGTTGCTTTTCAAAACAACTTGTTTCAAATGTCAGTTGAAAGAAAGCTAACGAGTCATTTTGAAAACAAGAGAGAGAATTTAATGTCAGTTTTCGGAGAAATTCATATCAGATCTAGTCAACTGCCGGCTGCAACGCAACTTTCACATTTCGAAACGAAATTTTTGAAAAAAAAAACGAATTGTTCTTCATTTGTTTTGGCTTTCATCCTTTAAAGACAAGAGATAAGGGTAAGCAAGTGTTGTCCACACATCATCACGCATTCCCCAACTAATCTATCTCACCTTTTACGAAAAGCGACAATTATTGATAAGTGAAACCATCATGGGCTACGATCTAGCATTGATCATCGGACACGTCGATGAGGAGTTGCTCTGTCCCATTTGTGCCGATGTGCTGGAGGAACCGATGCAATCCTCGAGCTGTGAGCATGCCTTCTGTCGCTATTGCATCGAAAAGTGGATGCAAGAGAAGCAAATCTGTCCCGTCGATCGCTCCGATCTGATGCCCGTTCATCTGGTGTCCGTGTCGCGTCTGATGCGCAACATGCTCAGCCGCCTGAAGATCAAGTGCAGCTTTGCCGAGAACGGCTGCTCGGCGATCCTCTCGCTCGATGAGTTTCGCGATCATGTGGCCAACTGCAAGAACAATCCCAAGGTGGTGGTCATGTGCACCAAGGGCTGCGGCATGAAGGTGCCCAAGGACGAGCTGGCCAAGCACAACTGTGTCTTCGAGTTGCGCGAACAGCTCAAGGATCAGATCAGCGAAGTCAGCGAACTACGCGACCTACAGGCGCATCAGGAGCGTCGGCTCAACGAGCATCGACGTGAGCTGGAGCTGGTGCAATATTATATAGCGGCACTGCGTTCCACCAATCCCGTTATACGTAATGTTGGCGACCAGCTGGATCGCTACTCACTGATGCGCTGGGGTCGCAGCCTGCCTCTGGCCTCGGTTCGCACCTGGGGCAGTCTCATCTCCACCCCGGACAGCCCGATGCACATGATGGTGAGGGAGGGACTGCGGGCCAGCGGGTGTCCGCTGCATTTGATCAATGTGCTGATGGATTGCTGCTACGAGGACAGCTGGCCAGAGGGGCTGGCGACGCTGGAGATGCGTCGCATGAATCTGCATCGATTGGCGCAGTTTGTGACACGCCTGCTGCCAGTCTTAATCACTGGTAAACCATGCGTCGTTGTCCTGGGCGGCGACAATGCTCACATGCCCGAGAATCTGCGGCCCACGCTGGGCATCATTATGATATTTGTTGATGGCGTCGATGAGACGCATTCGGAGCCAGCACCGTTGCCGGATAGCGACTATATGTGAATCAACATTTTTGGGGGTTATTTCATTCGTGTTCGAATCGCTCAAAATCATTTCTTTGGATGATCAAATTTTCAGACGTTGTTCTTTTTTCTAAGTTTGGCTTGGCTTTCGATATTTGCGCTAGGATGTGAACGAATTGCGGTATCTAAATTGTTTAAAAGTATCGCTGTCGTCCACCTGACAACACCCAAACAAAAACAAATACATGTTGGGTCAATTGCCAGTTGTGGAGCAGCAACCCATCAAATATTGTTTATCTAAATTGAATCAGTTTGCAAATCCAAAAAAAGAATTTATTACTGCCTTTGTGGTTCTGCTTTGTACAATTTATAAATTGGATTTAATAACTAACATATATATTTTTATTGAAGAAGAAGTGGATAAGAGCACAGAACATGTAATGTCCATTCTTGGATTTACTAATAAGCTAAATTTAAACAAACAAATAAAGATACAGTTCATTGTGCTCGACTGTAAGATTTCCCACACTGAAAAATACCATATTCTTAAAATATACTAAATTAATTTATTGACTACCAATCATTTTCAAAAGTACCATATTTTAAAAATATATCTAATATACCGCAAAAGTACTCAAATATTTCAAAGGCTTTATTTAATGTATTAATATGGAATTATGTTCATACGGACAGACAGACAGATGGACAGACTGACATGGCTATATCGTCTGGTCAAAAATATATAGTATAAGCTTTGTGGGTTCGGAGATGTCCTTACATAAATTTCTTCTACTCTTGGGTAGCGCATATAAAAAGAATTCACTTTCATTATCTTTCTGACTACATAGCTTTGTTTAATTATTGTGAATTTAATTATTCAATGTATTGTTAATAATTTAAATAATTATTAAGATTAACAATTATATTTCAATTCTCTTGTAAATCAATATTATAAGATTATCAAAAATATATTCAGAAATCCCATAAATTAAGTATATGGGCACACTGTTTTTTACCTTTTCTGTATGGTGAGAAGATTGTAAATAGCTGATTTTGCTTTTGTTGCGTTTTGAAACCGAAATTAAACGCGAATTACAAAAGTCTAGATTTTATAAAAAAAAAAAAAAAAAATTGAAAGTATTTTACTAGTAGATTAGAATAACTTTTGAAATTTAATTCTGTTATCTCTTTTTTCTTGAAAATTGTTTATATGCGAACGTAAAGTGAAGGATATCTGCTGCTGATCAAATAATTTGGTTGAAACATTAGCATTACTAAATAGTTAATAATACCTATCTAACAATTGAAATTCGTAAACTTGAATTTTTCAAAAATTAGTTGCAGCTTCTTTCTTTCTATTATAAAAGTTTGCACAAAGATAATATCATTTTGCTTTGCTCTTTTTTCACAGGCCAAAGGAAATCAAATCTACCAGTTGCACACAATTTCGCCGAGATATTTTCATAAATAAATGCTGAAAGTTCTTGTGCATATTTATGGCCTCAAGAGCAGCGGAAGTTATGTAAATCTGCAAAACTTGTGGCTCAAAACAGATGGCGGCTTAAAATGGACTCTTGTCATCGTGCAGCTTGTGCGTGTTCTTCTTGGTCTTGTTGTTGTTGTTGGACAAACAACAATTTACAAAATTTTATTTATAAAGTGAAATTTTAACAAATTAACTGCGAATAGGGAAGCCGAAAAACAAACAAATAACCAGACCAGAAAGAAGGACACCTTTTCACTCAACAGTTTTGAATTGAGTATATCGTATGAATTGTAAATTTTGCACAAACACTCAAGAGCACACACACATATACACATACATACGGACACAAAAGCATGCTCTAGCAACAACACATATTGTTATGTCCAAATATTTACACAATATCAACTATATATGCAAACACAGTGACAAAACTGACAATGACAATTTCTATATGTAAGTATGAATTTGGTTTTAAATTTCATTTCGTTTTGCCATCCGTTTGGATATAAATTTTCATGTTTTCCCTCAGTTGGTATTTGCCATTGTCCGCTTGCTTTTTGTGACAACTGTACACATAACTATCTCACATTTTGCGCTCATACTTCTTTCTGTCAAACTTCTGAGCTTCGTTGAATTGCAATTGCATTTTTCTATGCATTCGAAGTGTGATTGTGAGAGCAAGATACTTCTTGTTGCTTATCTACTGGAACAGCTGCGACTGGACTACACAATAGGTTTATGGGTTTACTTTGAATGTTTGATTTAAATTTCGCCTCTGAACCAACAGAATACAATGTGCACTTGCAAATTCCTTATACAATAATCAGCTGCATGGGAAATAAGAAAATATTCAGAATCAGCTTGGAATTAAAAATCTTACTAACAGTTTAGAGCATAGGATTAAAAGAAGCTTCATTGCAAGGTAAATATTATGTGATGTAAAAACCAAAAGAAAATGTAATTAAACAAAACAAAAATATTTAAATAACAAATCAATATTGAAGCCAAGTGCGTGATTTACTCTCTCAACGAAAGCAATTACTTTAGCACTTGCTTGTTATTTATGGCTTTCTAAGAGAGAAATCAATATAAATTAATGTTCGAACTTTGAAGCCACATTTCCAGATCTGTCAATTTCAGCCGGCGATGCGCATTAGAATATTATCAGCAATTTTCGTTTGACTTCGTTTGGATACAACAAACTGTAGTAGACAATCGAAAACACAGTCAATGAACCAGGCTAATTTAATAAGTCAAACACAACATAATATATACACAATCACACACACACGCACACACACACACTCACTATGTCTATGCAGCTTGAAGGCCTAGAACAATATTTTTCCAATTGAACTAACGCCAATATAATGAAAATCAACACTTCCGGTTTGCTAGGCATCAACGCAGAGAGCAGACGAAGGATACATGCCACAGTCAACTACAACTACACTGACACACACACACACACACACACACACACACACACACACACACACACACACACACACACACACACACACACACACACACACACACACACACACACACACACACACACATACACAGTGAGAGTCACCCGTGTGGATGGCGGGCAATAGAATTCCTCCACAGTATACCCGCTTGTCGTACGAGGCGACTAAAGGGAGAACAAAACGGTGTTGGTCGTGACCGATTGGCGCCTTACAGCGGAAAGACTCTGACTGCCTCTAACTTGGTAGGGGCCAGATCGATTCCAATCGTAGCCCGACAAGTAGCTCGCTACCGCCGACCACTAGGGTCAGGTAACGCCCGGGTAGCCCTCTGAACACCCGTTTAAGGGCCAGCAAAAGCGAGAAGGCGATCATGGTCTGGCAGTGAGACCTTAAACAAATGCTATGGGTGATTCCCAGAAGATAATAATCAATATGGAAGGTCCTAAAGGAACCAACCTTACGGTGCAGGGAGTCGGATCCCCAGTACCGGCGATCTTGAGGGGTGAGCAAGCGGGCCCCCGGTCGTCGAAATCCTATGACCGCAATGCCTCGGTGGTGGCGAACTTGGCCACCGATGCAGATAACATGACAAGCGCCCTACACAGGAGAGTGAAATATGGCGAGAGCGGATATAGTTCGGAGCCCATATTTAATCCTTTCCAGGGCAGTAAGAAGACGATTAGATCACCAAAGGCAAAGCCGAAAGATCCTACAGAGGAACCCACGTGTTCGGTGGCCCCACAGAATAGAGGAGGGGAATCGCAAGGAGCCGTTATCGATAGTACTCGAAGCTTCGACGTGTTGGGAGAAAAGATAAGAGCTCTTAGCAAGATGTTGGAAGGGAGACGCACAATCCACCAACCAATGAGGAACCTTATCGATAATATCATGGAGCTTTACGCGGCAGTGGATGAAGAGAGGGCAGCAAAAACATCTCCGGAGCCAAGGGCTGCAGAAGGCAAGAGAACCAGAGAGGAGAGAGGCGACCAGGTGTCACCGCCGCCTACACCCAAAAAATCAAGAGGGCAGGTTCACAAACCCAAACCGGCGACAGCTCCTCAAGAGAGGCCGCAAACCCACCAACCAGGCGTCGATACCAACAAGAGCAAGGAGTGGAAGAAGGTGCCAAAGCGGGCCAGAAGGACCAAATCAGCTAAGCCGGACGCGATAATAGTGAGAGGGTCCAACGACGTATCGTATGCTGACATACTGCGATCCGTGAAAGCCGAGCCAAAGCTGAAGGAGCTTGCTAATCATGTCAGAGGCATACGGAAAACAGCAAAGGGTGAACTTCTCTTCGAGCTCGAAAAGTCAGGAGATCCAATCACGAAGGGTATACACGAGGCAGTCCAAGACTTCCTGGGCCCTAGTGTAGAGGTGATAGCGCTGACGGAGTCCTCAGTCATAGAGGTGAAGGACATAGATGAAGTGACATCAGAGGAGGAACTTCTGGAGGCACTGATAACACAGTTCGGAGAGGTGAGGATCACAAAATCCTGCATCGTCTCATTCCGGAAGGCCTACGGAGGAACGCAGACAGCAACGCTGAGACTCCCAGTCGATTCGGCCAATAAGATGGTAGAAGCTGGCAAAGTGCGAGTAGGTTGGGTTATCTGTCGCATAAGAAGGAGGGTCCAGCTAGTCCGCTGCTTTAAATGCATGGACTTCGGTCACGTTGCAGGTAGGTGCACCGAAACAGTAGAGTATAAGGACACATGCTTCAGCTGTGGGGAAACAGGCCACAAGGCGAAGCTATGCAACAATGCCCCAAAATGTATACTCTGCAGCAGGAAAGGAGAGAAGGCAGTAGACCACTCGGCGAATAGCAGTAGGTGCCCATACCTTAAAAAAGCGCTCAGCAAAACAAGCGGAAGATGACACGGTTCTATCAACTGAACCTGAACCACTGCGAGGCAGCACAGGACCTGCTTACGCAAAAAGTTAGAGAGTCAAGGACAGACGTGGCTATATTGAGCGAACCCTATCGCATTAAATCCTCCAACACTTGGGTTGGAGATAAATCGCGTAAGGCAGCCGTCTGGAGTTGTGGGCAGCAGGCCCCACCAGCTACCGAGGTCATGGCCCAAAACGGCTTTATCCGTGCCAAGGTACAGGGTCTGTACATCTACAGTTGCTATCTTGCCCCGTCACTCAGCCAGGCGGACTACAACAGCATACTCGACAAGCTGGTCAACGATGCGAGAAGTAAAACCCCGTGCATCATTGCTGGAGACTTCAATGCTTGGGCGACCGAATGGGGAAGCACATGCACCAACTCAAGAGGTAGGGCAGTCCTGGACTCTGTTGCTCTACTAGATGTAGTACTCCTAAATCGGGGGGGTGCAAACACATTTAGTAGAGGAACGGCAGGTTCAGTGATTGATCTGACCTTTGTGAGTAGCTCACTAGCCCCGAGAGCCTCCTGGAGTCTTAGCAGTGAATACACCCATAGTGACCACCAAGCCATAGTTACCGAAATCCACGGACGCCCCTACCCCTCGGTACCCAACAGGCCAATCCGATACAGAGCAGAAACGTTCGATAAAGAGATTTTCGAATCCATGCTCCATGGACTGGAGGTCAACGGCTCGGCAGCAAACAGCACGAGGCAGCTCATGTCCAGGCTAACCCAGGCATGCGATGCATCAATGCGTAAAGCAGGACGAGGTACTAAGCACCAACCTGTATACTGGTGGAACCAGGATATCGCCAAGGCCCGCAAGGATTGCTTTCAGGCACGACGAAGGTACCAGAGGACCCTTACACTTGGATCGCACAGAGCAGACGCCCATCACCAGGCACTGCGGGAAAAAAGGCGCGTACTGAAATCGCTAATTAAAAGCAGCAAGAGGAAGCTGTTCCTAGAGCTTTGCGACGAAGCCGACGCCGACCCCTGGGGTTCAGCCTACAAGCTGGCTATGAAAAAACTTCACGCGTTCAGACCAGCCTGCCCATCATGCCCAGAATTATTGGCGAAAACAGTAGCACACCTATTCCCGAGCCAGCCGAGATCGATATATGGGTTGACTACCGATTCGACGTTCGCCCAAGTGACAGAGGATGAAGTCCTGTCGGCAGCACGTTTGATTAAGCCAGGGAAAGCTCCAGGCCCAGACGGAATACCGAGTGCAGTGGCTAGAAAGGCCCTCGAGATCCAACCAAGATGTTTTGCCTCCACCTTTAGCAAATGCATGTTGGAAGGAGTGTTTCCTAATGTCTGGAAGAGACAGGACCTGGTCCTAATACCAAAAGGGAACAAGCCACCTGAAGACCCTTCCGGGTACAGACCCATTTGTCTGCTCGACTCGGTAGGCAAGGCTCTCGAGAGAGTAATCTGCACGCGACTCAATGCAGAGATTGACAGAGTTGGGGGTCTCTCCGAGTCGCAGTTTGGCTTCCGGAAGGCCCGATCAACAAGGCACGCAATCCAGGAGGTGACGGACCTGGCAAAAAAGGCCATAGAAGGCAAACGCTGGCTGTGGGGGAAAAAGAGTACTGCCTGGTAGTAACCCTAGACGTCAGGAATGCGTTCAATTCAGCGAACTGGGACAAGATTATGCAAAGTCTGAACAACCTGAGCATAAACCCACACCTGACAGGCATAATAGGAAGCTACCTAAATGGCAGAATTCTTCGCTACCAAACCAGTGAAGGAACGAAAACGTACGAAGTCACAGGAGGAGTCCCACAGGGATCGGTCCTCGGCCCGACCCTCTGGAATCTCATGTATGATGGGATTCTACGGCTGAGACTTCCACCAGGCGTGAAAATGATCGGGTTTGCGGACGATGTGGCGATCGTGGCAGTAGGCAAACACCTACGTGATCTGGAGATAGCCACCAACAGGGCAATTGTACAGGCCCAAGAATGGCTAACCAATGCAGGATTGAGCCTAGCAGAGCACAAAACGGAGGCGGTACTCATAAGCTCGAGGAAGACCGTGGAAACCGCGAACCTCACGGTAGGTCGTACAGTCATAACTTCCCGACCGTACATCAAGTACCTGGGGGTTATACTCGACCACAGATTGTCCTTCAAGGTACATCTGAAGCTAGCAGCCGACAAGGCATCAGTGGCATGTTCTGCATTGGCCCGCATAATGCCAAATACTAGAGGTCCGAAGGAGTTGCGCCGCAGACTCATCAGTGGTGTAGTGCGTTCGATAACCACATACGCAGCATCAATCTGGGTAGGTGCAATCGAATGCAGGACGTACACAAGGGATATACAAGCGGTATACAGGACGTGCGCGCTCAGAATCACAAGTGCGTTTCGCACTGTGTCGGGCCAAGCCGCCGAAGTACTGGCAGGGCTGATGCCCTTCGATATCCACGTCCGAGAACTCGTGCTGAACAGTAACACCCACAGCGGAAGCAGAGCAGCGAACAGGCAGATTTCCCTAAGCGAGTGGCAGCGCAGGTGGAGTTCATCCAACAAAGGCGCATGGACGCGTACCCTCATCCCAGGAGTGAGTGAGTGGGTGAACAGGAAACACGGACAGGTGAACTACTACCTGACGCAACTTCTGAGCGGACACGGCTGTTTTAAAGACTACCTCTTCCGTTTTGGGCATGAGGCAGACCCACTCTGTCCCAGATGCGGGATAGGGTACCCGGAAGACGCTGAGCACGTGTTTTTTAACTGTCCGAGATTCAGAACAGAGCGTGAAAGAGTGGAACGGAAGTATGGGGAACCGGTGACGCCATCGAATTTGGTATGCCACATGCTGGCAAACATGGACAACTGGGAGGCTGCAGATGAAATGGCGAACGTAGTCATGAAGGAGCTACGGCGGGAAGAAAGATCCCGGAGAAATGAAGACGGGCGATAAGGCCATACTCTCCGCCGAAGTAATACTTAACGGTCGTTCCGGCGGAGAAGTAGACAGGAGTTTAAACAGGCATAGTCCTGGTTTCGCAGGGGCCACTTGTACGTACCGCGGTGCGTCAACGTCCTTGTAAAAAAAAAAAAAAAAAAAAAAAAAAAAAAAAAAAAAAAAAAAAAATACACAGTGAGAGTGTAACGAGCTACAAATGTTCACCGCAAAATGTGTATTTGCATTTATATTTGTTGTACTCGACGTGTTGTCATTTCATTGCAAAAAGCGAACGTGACACATTTGCCTCAAGTTGTCAGCGTCGTCGTCGTTCTCGGAATATTTCCCTCACTCAATCTACGATTATATCGTATCTTTAGGTACGACTTTTTCCTCAAATTAGTTGACGAGGAGTGAGAGCTTGGAATAAAAGCATTTAGCTGAATGCAAAATTAGGTAAGCATTGAAACTTTAAAAAGAAAATATAAATAAAATAAGAACATAAATAATCATATTAAAATTATGTAAATGCATGGAATATAAAATGAATACTGTAATATGAGTGTAGTACTATTATTATTGTGGTGTATTGTTCAAAAATAATAGTAAATGTAAATTCATATAAAAATATTAATGAAAAGACGTAAAGATACAATAAATTTATTAAAAACAAAATATTGTTAAGCATCCTTAATAATGAAATTACTATTAATACAATAAATTATTGAAGTATATTCGTTGTTCCACATTATTTATAAGTTGCACTAAAAACAATCATTTATTGTAAAATGTAAAATCAATACTATAATATGTATACATTTTTACAGGGGTATATTGTTCAAAATGTTACTAAATTAAAATAAATAACATTGCATATTAGAATCTTATATTTAGCTAACAGGATGAGTGGATGTTCGTTAGATGGATGGAAATCCGAAATTATAAATTTGAAGTTGCATTTTTAATCAAATTTAAATTGTAGGGTATGAGGAATAACTTGACGTGCGGACCTAACTAAATGTGGCTACAACTAGAAAAATATAAAAGAAAATTACCATGAATAACTGTCATTTTGCGTTGTTGTTTGTTTGCTCCAAGTCGTGCACATTACACGAGAACGTGGATATGTACGACATATGTATATACACATGGTCCACAGGATGCCATCATCTGCAACAGGGGAAGAAGAGAGAGGGACGTCGTGTCAGTTCCCATCAGAACACGGACGAAGCGGTCACGTTCACATCGTATGACCGAAACGTGCAATTTTTAGCTTGGACACAAGCCTGGACCAAGGACTATGGAGTACGGACAGTTGGGCAGTTGGCAGCGCAATAAGCACAAGTTTTATGCAATAAAATTAGCCGAACAGAGGAACGCACAAGACCCACGCAGCAGAATGCTCCTCACTGGCTGATAAGATAATTTTATTTGCCTGTTATTGCATAAAGTCATGTGAGCAGCGGAAATGAGTTGAACTAAAGTAAAACGCTACGTGCCAGGCAACGTAGTACAGCAAGAATGGGAGAGAAAATGCGGAAGCACAGTGAAAGTGGGGAAGCCAGTGAAATGGCTTCTAATAAGATAATTGACTTGTTTGCGGATTGATGTAAGTGCTTGTTAAATTGCGACTAAGCCAACGATACTTATGGCTGGATTAAGAAGGTCACACGATGATTGTTACATCAAGTATTTTGCTTATCTTATTGAAATTTAGGTATGGGACCTTAGCTTAAATTTGACTTTGACTTGAAAATGTGTCAGCGACACGAAGCGATTTGAAAAGCGATAAAGAAAACATCAAACATATTTACTTGACCTTCTCGGTCGCCAGGCACAGCATCCACCTGGCCACCTAGCCAAGTCAATTGAAGCTACCCCAAAATGAGATGAAGAAACAGCCAACAACACACAAATTAGGCAAAAACGCCAGCTCGATTCGGTGTTGGATCATTGCGCACTCAACCGGCATTAAATCGCTTGTAGTATTTATAAGTACGCCACGGCAATGGACTTTATGCACGAATTTAATTTCCCTTTAATTCGACTGGGGTAGTTGTACTTTGTCACCAGGAAAGTTGCAGTTACATTGCTAATTATGTTTATTAAAAAAGCATAAAATATGCAAACATTATTCATAAAATATGTAGCAAAAATTTTAAAAAAGTTTTAGATTTCATAAATGGTATTATTTTAATATTCACGAAATTATATAAAATCAAGTAAAAAAGCTATATGCGAGTGTGCCCATTCCACTTTCACTTTTGAATATAAGCAAAAAAGTACGGTATTATTCTTCAAAAATACCAAAGGCCATATTTGGTAAATAAACTCAGAGATACGTTTAAAATATACCGTAGTATAGAACTAGAACTACGCGCTTGCAAAGACATCTATCGGAAATACCGCAAGACTTTTTGGCCAACCTTATATTTATTAAAAAACACATAAAATTTGCAAATATGATTCATAAAATCCTATATTATTCCCAATAATAATGGTACAGAATATTTGCAAAAATTTAAAAAACTTTTAGATCTCATTAATGGTATTATTTTAATATTCACTAAATTATATAAAATCAAGTAAAAAAGCTATATGCGAGTGTGCTCATTCCACTTTCACTTTTGAATATAAGCAAAAAAGTACGGTATTATTCTTCAAATATACCAAATGAGTATCCCACAAAAATACTAAATTGTACTAAAGGCCATATTTGGTAAATATACTTAGAGATACGTTCAAAATATTCCGTAGATGACAAAATATACCAGATTGTTAAACAAAGCAGCCAAGACCCGATTGCAATAAGCGTACTTTGCAATTTGTAGATATACTATAGTAACTTTTCTTAAATTTTCATTTAATTCCGATTTATGTCCATATTGAATATTTTCCATAAATTAAAATAATCGTACCTTTACAATAAAACTAAATTTCAATTTAAAATTTTATAACTGAAAATATATAAATTGAGTTAAAGATCTAATTGGTTTGATTGTATTCAATATATTCAGTTCTGTTATTTTATACCAATTTTTAAGTTTAAAAGTAATAACATAAGAAATGTAAGATAATTACACAAAATATGTATTCAAAATTATGAAATTTTTAAAATACTTACAAATATTTAAAGTAATGTGAAAATGGCTAAATGGAAAACCAACCAAATGGAAAAACCTCATAATGTATGGGACCCATACAATGGGTGCGAAGAAGGGTATTCCCAAGCCGTTGTGTTATTGCGTTCTGCTTTTATTTACTTATTTTTTGTATTTGGAAAAGACCGTTTTGCTGGAATTTCACAAGTGACCGCACACACAAAAATATTTTGCCACACCCGAGGCGACGCGAAGCCTACAACAACAGCAACAACAACAACAGGAATAACAACAGAGACGCCACAATGAGAGCGGCAACAACAACAAGAGCAAGAGCAAGAGAAAGAGCAACATAGAAAGGGAATTACGGGGTCGGTTTCAAGTGCCGCAAGAGCACTTAATACTAATTAGCTTTGCGCCTACGTTGTGACCTACGACTTGGCGTCCCCCGCATTTCCGGCCGGATTCGGAGCCAATCTGTGCTGCGTTTAAGTGGCCACAACACGCAGTGGGTGGGTGGCAAAAGGTGGAAGGGGGAAAGCAGGACACACTGGGGAGGTTGGGATGTCGTTGGCCGGGTTAACAGCTTCGGGGCGTCATTTTTATGAGCTAATTAAGTTGTTAGACCTGATGAAAAACTCATTTGAAGCGCTTCGCTGCTGGCCAAGCTAGCTGCTAACAAAATGCTAAAATACTGCTGCATATCTAATTTGCATTAATTAAGAGTCAGAAAAAAATGTGGTAAATCATCTTGTACAGACATTTTTTTTTCATATTTTTTGTTAACCAAAAGTCAGAGGGCTTTAAGCTTTGCTGCTTTGGCCAATTAATAAGCAACATTGCGATTCGCACTTGCAACTAATTGGCTGGCAATTTGCATTCACATTTATTGGCAGCTAACTTCTTGGCCAACTTCTGTTGCCAACAATCACTAAAATTGGCGCAACACTTTTAACGCCATGTTGTTGGGCCAATGTCGCTCTTGGTTTTTGGCATTCGGTGGCCAACTGTAAAATTCTCAACGACTAGTTTTGTAATTTCTTCCAACTTACAACTTGGGCCGGCCGCCTCGACTTTGCCAATTGTGAAATGAAAAGCGTAACTTTTTAATAGCCAGAACTTGGGGAACTCCTAGATTTCTGGACTTCTTCTGGCCAGTTCTAAAAACTTTTCGAATTATGACTGTCGCATTGGAAGTTGCGAAGTTTTGACAACGATTGTAAGTCTCTTTTTTCAAGGTCAACGAGAATGGGATGTTGAAGCTAGAACCTTGATTTAAATCCTTCTAAAGTATTCATTGCATTCATTGTTATTTTTTTAACTCAACAAATATTTTGAATGGAACAAATCTTAAATAAAACAATTAATTATTAAGCATCTAACAAATTTATGCTTTGTGTATCCCTGTGGTAACATAAATACATTTTTAAGTTTTCACGCACATTAAAAACAATAATTGCAAATAAATTCACAAGTGGTGTCTGGGGAGCAATCGACTGCTGAATATATTGATCTATAGTTAAAGCCTAGAAGTTTTCGTGGTCTATTCAAAATGTGTCGAAATGCCAATTTATTTTGCAGTCAGGCAAATCGAACAATGATTAATCATTGGCAACATGACATAATTATTTCTGGCAGCAAAACTTAATGAAACCCATTGACAGCTTGAAGGCAAACTCGCTTCCAGAAATTTCTGATACTTCAGTAATGATTATGTAATGAATATGTTTTGCTCTTGGCTGGTTTGAAAACTTTTCGTTTATTTTTTTTTTTTTTTTGCTGCGGCAAACTTTTCGAGTGGGAGTGACAAAAGTGTTACCTTATTGAGCTGCTTAGCGGACTTTTGTCGCTGTCGTGATAAATTATGTTAATAATGTTCTTCGCCCGGGACGCAGGGCAAGTTGCTGCACAAAAGTTGTGAGCGCTACAAAAGTTTTTTGCTTAAAGCATTGCGAACATTGCGAGGAGGCAGCTCATCCCCATTGCTTGTCAAGAATCAGGCCACGTTCAGTTGGCTTCCACGTCTCTCATGCCGCTGTCACCTCATTTTCGACCATAATATTGTGTGCATCTCATATTGAGTGGTCTCCCTAAGTAGTTGGCCACACACTTTTTGCCACCAACTACAACAACAACAACAACGACGCATACTTTATTAATTCACTTAGCAAAGTGTAATCCTATCACGTCAATAAGATTATGGTTTTGAGAATCTTTAATATTTTTCTTGTTGCTGAGTCTCTTCGTCCTTCTCTCCCTTTATTCCTGGGCGTTGTTGCTGTTTATGGAAATGACAGAAGTATCTGGGAGCTTGCCATCCAACCGAGCAACTTTGGATTTGGCTTTGCCAGTTGGCGTCATGCATAACAATGACTTGTGCGAGAGGCACGAGAGAACTTCAGACACGATGTCGATGCCTGCCACTGAGTTTTCAAGTTTAAGCCATTTTAATATTAGTATATAAGTATGTGTGTGTGTGGGTGTGTGTGTGTGTGTGTGTGCTTGAGTGGGTAAACGTTTGCCTTCATCTTTGCACATCAAACTAGATTTTCGAAATTCTCATCGTGGCTGCCTTGTGGGCTGTCATTTTTGGTTTTTGCTGTTTGCTTTTATGATTATTAAAATATTACATATGTTTTATGCGCATCTTGAACGCATTATGTTTCTTGACAATATTACCTTTACAATTTAGATGTAAGCGTTATTAAATTGAATATAACTTGAATTTATATTGAACATGAGATAACTGTCTTTATTTATACATTTAAATCAATTTCGTTATGCTTAAAAGAACAATCCTTTCGCGAACAAAAGAACAATAATGAGACTTTGTGATGTGAACAAACTGAATAAGTTCACCTCGATCGTTCCCTTGGCTGAGTTGTTTAATTTTGTTCGTTAGTTCATTTTTAATTTTGATTACTCGTCCTTTTGCAGGCTGTTCTCTTTACAAAAATGTTTATTATAGATTTAAATCTATTTTGTTATGTTCAGAAGAATATTTCTGTAAACATTTTGAGTCGTTTGCGAACGAAAGAACAATAATGAGATTTGGTAAAATTGTTTAATTTTGTATCTTAAGCTTTACTCTCATATGCACTATTCCCACAAATGCCCAGCACAACAAATTTCGAGGTTTATCGATACTTCGATACTGGAATGTATGACGATATCAAATCACCAGTTACACATGTGAAAGAATAGACAACTAATTGTTTAATTTAAAAACAAATATGTTAAAAGAAAAATTCTGATGCATTTTCTCTTAAAAAAAAATAGCATTAATTAATATTATGGAATCGCCTATATATGAAATTTAAAATCAAGAAAATATTGCAACCAAATTGCAATAATATCTGCTTTGGATATTGGCGCCATAGTAATAGGCATGTGATTTCATCTGTTTTTTTTTTAATTATTGCATTTATTTAATAGACAAATGCTTGAGTTGTATATCAAGAAATTTTTGTTTCTTTCATACCAAATTTAGTGTCATAAAGGTTTCCAAACACTGACACTCAACAATTTGTGGAACTTGTGAAATATATTGCATTTTAGCACGTTCACAATTTCATATAGAACTTCAGCCTAAACAGCGTATTATTAAATAAATATTAACGAAATCAAACCGTAAATAATATAGGAAATAAAATCAAACGAGCTAATCGAATGATCTAGCTCAATAATCAAATTAAGTAAATTTAACTGATCATTATTTACTAGTACACATGTGTTCTTTTGAATACTAATATTCATTTCAATTTATTTCCATTGCATTACTTATTTTATTTGAAGTAAATCAAATGCCAAGAATGTAAAATATTAAATACCTTTTTAATGTGTGTAGTACTTTGAACTGTAGAAATTAAAGTGTTTGAAAATGCCTCTAGTGACCGACTACTTACGTCTAGTATTTATTGTGCTCTGATAAAAGCATTTAAATGATCTAAACAGATTGTTTAGGTGTTTGTCGTAGCGTGGCTTGTTAGCATTGTTGTCGTACGCCTTGAAGAATCGTTAAGATGGCAAATGTCTACACAAAAACCAAAAGCAATTACGCAGTCTTGTTGGGCAGACCAACAAAAGACGGGCACTGAGCAAAACATGTCCATGTCCGGTGCAATAAACATTCATTACGTATGGCCGCATGCCACAAACAGAGCCGGACAACAGCACAGCATAACACAGAGTACTCTATACTTGTTGTATTCGTGGACGGTTTGCTTTAGTTTTTATGGCACAGCTGCCACTTGCCAACAGACAGCCAGGAAATCAGAGCACACACACACATGAACACGCAACACACAAACACACACACACATTCACACACTCAATATCTTAAGAGTCGCTGTAACAAGGAGACGCAATGGGAATGTAACTGAAATCGCCAGTCGTCCGTTACGGTCTCCGGAATTGAACAATAAAATAAATGATATTTGCCCAAGTGGCTGACTGGCTGCCTGACTGGTTGGGCTTCGGTTTTAAATTCAATAAAATTTTATGAAAATGCTGCGATTAAGTTGTATACAATTTCTATATATGTGTGTGGCATATGCCTCGCATGCCACATGTGCCACATCCAGAAAGGGTCAAGGCGTTTGGCCATATTGGCTTTTATGACAACGGTCCAAGTGGGCGTAAAAAATGAAAACTATATAATCAGCGTTAAAAATGCAACAGCTGCTGCAACAATCGACGAGAAACGGCAAAACATATTTCAATTCCGCCACGTTACAAAATGGAAACGTGACAAAAACAATTTATTCGTATTTTCTCATTTCGTGAAACCTGTGAAAAGTGCAAGAAAAATACAAAATTTCTTCAATAATAATATCGAGATACACTCCAAACGGTTGGAAGACTCATTTTAATTAAAATATGTGTTTATTATTTTCATTCTATTATTGTTCTACAAAGATTTGACTAACGTCTTTATAACTTTAGTAAATATCAAAAAAAAAGTCTGCACATTTTTGAATATTTTTCATGTTTCAATTGAAGCATATGATTTTTGTACTAGTAAAATTGTTCGCATTGTAGTGGAAAATATTTTCAGAAGAACATAAATATTAATGTCACGGTGGCAATTTCTCATTTTTCTTTTTGTCTTTGATGTTTTAATTAAAAGCACCTACATTTTATATTTATTTCCTTGCAGCACTTTTTATTTATTTGTTTTAAAGTTTTTAATTTTATTTCTGCTTTTGTTTTAGCAACTGCAAAATGCGTGTGACAAATGTGTGGCAATAATTTTGGTCTGCCACGGCATGTGTGACATTTATTACAAATTTTTAAGGTGCTGCCTTCGATTGTTCTGCGTTCGTCGTCGTTGCTCGTTTCTCGATACTGGCAAATAAATTAGCTCGCATTTAAAATGGGAAATTGGCAATGGAAAACACATGTGGATGGCTGCCGTCGAGTTCAATGTGTGGCAAATAAATCATTCGATTGTGGCATTTCATTAAAGAGGGTTACAAATAAATGCTTGCGAATAATATGAGCTATTGGCACAATTTTGAAACGGATTACAACCGAAAGAGGCTACTAACTAAATGTAGTTAAATATTTTTTTTGTTGTGTATTTTAAAGTGATTTCTTTCACCAAAGCAACTTTAAACATATGTTGATCAGCTGCAGTCTATTTCTTTTGATCCACCAGAATATTTATAGATATTATTATGTAATCTGAATTCATTTGATATATAATCTGAGCTCAGTTGACCATATAAATATAAACTTTTTTATTTCATCCTTGTGTTCCAAAAATTGAACTGGCTGCTTAATGAAAGAAGCAAAATGTCTTTCGGAGCTAAGATGGCCGTATACGTAAAGTCCCCAGTCTCAATATGGTTATACAGATTGCAAATTTAAGCGCATTCAGGTACTGGAGAATTTTGTTCTACGGCGATCAACATTACGTCGCGATCTGAAACTGCATTCTGTATATGAGAAGATTGGCAGACATACGAGCCGCTTTAGTGACAGGCTAATTTGGCATCGAAGTAGACTCGGGAGAAGACTTTCACCTATCAAAGGACAGAGGATCTCATCCGTGAACTACGATAAATTTTTCCTTATGATATGAGTATGAGTTTTCTTAAAATGTGTTGTAATGGTTATTTAATGCTGTAAATCTTGTAATAGTTTTTTATAGTAGGCATCATTAATTGTTTGTATATATATTCACTAATTCTTTTTAGATTATATTGTACATAGAACATAACAATGGTAAAACTTTTACGAATCGTAGAGAAGTCTTTAAAATAAGTAGCTTTTCTAAAATTTGAGTTTGCAGGTTAAAGTTAAAGTTAATATTTTTAAATTTGCACAATCTTTTTGAATATGGTTTACAGTGTAAGCTTTGAAGTCTTTCTAGTTAAATATATTCTCACTCAGGTTTACAAGATACACAAACACGAAAAGAAGAACTACAGAGATTTAAGAACATTTAAGTCCTTGGATCAGACAGCCAAACTAAATGAAATTAACATAAGAAAGTTGCACATGTTTATTTAAGGCGCTCTCAACGCGGCCTCGAGTGGGGAAGGACAAGGGGGGAACGCCGAGGGGAGGGAGAAATGCTTTGCTCCTCAGACACTTAAGTTCAGCTCTTAAGGCCTTCGCACATTTACTTAAGTTATTTGACTTTTTTTCTCTTCACATGTTTTTGTTTTTTGGTCTTTTTTTGTTTTGCAGTCGTCGCAAAGGCCCCGAGCAGCAAAAGGGCAAAAAGATGCCGTTGCTGTTGCAACACACTTCGCTCTACATATGGTAGAGTAACATTTTGTTGTTAACCCGCTTTTGTGTGTTGTGTTTTGTTGTGTTGCCAAAACAGTGGGATCGGGGCATGGATTTTGTTTTTGTGTTGTACGCTGATTCCTATTTTATAAGCAGAGCAAAGCAGCTCGGGAATAAGAAGAGCGTGTCAGTGTTGGCATTAGAGCTGACATGCCTGCAGGGACAATGCCAGGACACTCAGTGCCACCGACTGGCTCCAGCGTTGAGGTATCTAAAGGCCATTGATGTGTGTGTTTGCTTGTTCGTGTGTTGTTGTTGTTTTTGCTTGTCTCGACTTGATTGAGTTTTATGCACAGTTTACTCTCTCGTGTTCCCGTGTTGCCTAATAGCCGTCGGCCCTAAGCCACGTGGCATACATGCTTAATTTAAGTGACGCTGACGGTGACGCTGACGCTGATGTTGATGCTGATTTTGATGTCGACTACGTTGATAAACTGAGATCCTTTGAAGTGCGTCTTGTGCTTTAAATTGCTGCCATTCGATTTAAAGCTTACTTACGTTAAAAACGCAAACTTGGCCAAGTGCTAAGCCAACTCAAATCTGAACTTTGACGTCATCGTTACTCCATTGTCAGTCCATTGAACGAGAGAGTTGAGTATTTTTTTTTCATATGCTTCGCTTCTTCGTTCTTGCCATTCACCTTTATTTGTACTACGATTTATTTATTCAAAAGCACAACAGTTTTTTTCATATATTTACTTATTTGACTTTTAGCTAAACTTGGAGTCTAGTCTTTTGTGCCAAATGCCAATTCAATGGGCTGCATTCATGAACTGTCTGCGTTTATTTTTTTTCTATTCCTTTTTTTTTTTTTTGTTTGTTTGCTCTTTTTTTATGAATGTCTGTGAAGAGTTTGAGCGAATGCTCACTTGATGCGAGTGGGTGTGTGTGTGTGTGTGTGTGTGTTTGGGCTTAGAGCAAGTCATTGCTGTTACACCATGACCGAGCAGTTGAAGTCATTATAAGTAGACATACATAAATATGTATTTTCCCAACAGCTTAGCCAAAGACCGCATGATCAAGTAAGAGTTTAAATTCTAGCTGCGTTTCAATAATGCTTTATTTTCCGACATGCAAGGCTAATCGATACTGATATTTTTTTTCTTAACTTCTTTTAGCGTCCATCGCTAGCGCTTTTCTTTTTTTGAAGTCAGCTTCAATTAGACGTCAGCAGCTTGGCTAAAATGCAAAGTGGCTTTTCTATTTGCTTGGTGCTACTTTTGTGCAGATTTTCACGGCTTAAGCAAAAAAGAATCTCCATTATGCAGAGCCATCGAAGCGCAAAGCGCCACTCAAAGTCAATTTCCAGGCGTCTGTCAGTTGAGTTTTAAGGATTTCGATTCCATATTGCCAGTTTGGGTCGAAAGCCAGGTTAAATTATGCATTGTATTCCAAGCAGTCAGACGCACACATACACACACACACACACGCAATCTTACTCTTTCGCTGTCTCACACTGCATATTTATACGGCAAATACGTTTTGCCCCTGAAATTAGGCAACAAAAATTATGATTATGATGTGTTCATTGTTTTAATGCGCCCCGTTGCCAAAAGGCAATTTGCCAAATACGCAATACAAACAAAAATGCCTGCACACACACACACTTGCAGAGACGCACGTACACACATACTATATTTGCAACTTTTTCTTGTCGAGCAGCTAGACTTTTCAAGTGCTTACAAATCGTCTTTTGCTTGCAAGTATATTTAATGGGTCAACATAGCTAACTGATAAGGTTTGTAACACTTTGTAAATATTACACATCAATTTTGCATACATTTTACCTTTCTTTCTTCAAATAATACTACTCTTCATTAAATGAGTGTTGTTGGGCAATATTTCTTTTAAAATATAAACATAGAAAAAAATCCATATATTAATACAAGATTTTTTAAATATATGTGAAAAATGTATTTCGACATGATGAACAACATGATTAAAAATATAAGAAAATTACATTTTTCTTCATTCATTTTTACTGAAATTAATAATAATATCAACTTTTCCAAATAAATATATTAATAATAGAATAGAATTTTATATTTTATACACATAAATGTCTTCTAAATTATTTCCTTTCGAAAATAAATACCTTAACAATAGAATTTATAAAAATATGTGAAATATTTTTTTGTAAGCTTAATTTTTATAATATAGAAAAAAAATTAGCACGTTCATCATCATCAGTAATTTTATTTCAAACATGTTATATTTTGTGAAAGCTTATATAATTTAGGAATTCACTAGCATTTTCTATCATTATTTGTTTCTGAGATTTGTATATATTATTTTATTTTAGTTTTTTCTTGTTTAAAATTAAATCTTATAAAGTTTTCACTTAAGGAATTTTGAGTTTCAAACAAATGAACTTTTGTTTTAACATACAATAAAATGTATTTTTTTTGTATTCTGTAAAGCAGGGTAACAAATATGTGTGTCACTTTATAGGAAGACACCCGTTTTCCATGTTAGCTTTTGTCTTTTGGCACAAGAATTTTGTTTACATTTCGTGCTGCTAATCACATGCAAATCCTTTTAAGTCGCAATGACTTTGTGAGTCGGGCGCATAATAAGCTGATTTGTAATGGAAATAAGTAGACACACACACACACATACACGTACTTACTGTATGTACGTATGTATGGAGAAGTGTGTAGGTGCCTGTTTGTGTTTGTAATAGCTGCAGGTTATTTGGCATAACCTTTTTTGTAGCTGTCGCTGCCATTTCCAGGACTAGAACACCCAGTGTGTATGTGTGTGTGAGCACTTAGCTTGCTCTTATTTATGAGTACAAGTGTGTGTGGATGCGAGTGGGTATGTGTGTGTTTGTGAATGTGTGCATGTCGCTCTAGCACATTAAAATATGAATCTAATGTTCATTTTATGCGCGTAATTTACGCTACCAGGCAAAAGCCAAGTGCGTGCGGCTCATTTTCGAGTTGGATATCTTCCATTTCTCGTTATTTACTCTCAACTGGAACTGCATAATGACGTGTAACCGGGTCTGAAATATATAACATATTCAATAAAATAGTGTTTTACTTCAATTTCCAGTAGGCTTTGTATGCTTTGAAATAGAAGAGCAAATCGCTCGATTCATTCAATTCAGAGGCACACGAACAAACTCATACACAATAAGACTGAACTTTTTTTTAGAAAATCACTTATCTACTGATTAAAACACTTTTAATTACAATGGGAACTCGAAGCGACTTCAACTTGCTAAAATTTAGAACCTACTCTGATTATCTCAAGTCGTTCACAAAAGTCGATGATTATCGTTACCTTTCAAGTATGAACGTCATTAGGTCCCTTGTGAAACTCGGTTACAGTACCAATGCAACAGTGTACGAAGAGGAGGAGTTCTATAAAATTAAGAAACATCTTTATGATTTGATCAATCCTAAGGCGGTCACAAACAAGTTGTTTAGCCAATACCTTGTGGGAGATGATCCGGCATTAGTTGCTCTAGCTGAGCGTGAGCAACCGAACGTGCAGAAAAAGTTATCGGTATGTAATGAGATATTTGAAATAATAAATAAAATAAAAATAAATAAATTCTATTCTTTGCGCATAGACGATTATTTTTCTACAGATACGACAAAAGAATGGCTTTGACATTTCGGGTTACATTGACTATGCCGATAGTCTTCGCAACTGTGCAATCCATGCTTTTGGGGCAACCAATTGGAAGGCTATTTTTGAAGGTCGAATTCTGCTGCGACCCAATCGCACCCATTTGAGTTTTTATGACTGGCACACGGGAACAGTGAGTTTCAATAATAGTGACAACTATGAGACCATGGCCTATGGCACTACTTTGATGTTTAAGCACTACGGAGATCATAAGATTATTCCCGTCACAATTCTGGACTCCGTCCATAAGGATAACGTTAGGCGTACATTAATTGAATCGCCTTTGTACGATAGTGTAGTCTTGTATGATCACATTGTAAGGAAAGCTTCATAGCTCTCCAACAAAAGTTTTTCCACAAAAAGTGTTTTTTTAACTAATTTAATAAGCATACACTCATGTCCAAAATTATGTGACACCTCCTTATATGAAGAGTGTGTGCTTTTTTACCACTACATGAAAACGGGAGATGCAAACAGCGTCAAAAATATTATACTTTGTGCATTACTCATTGTGGTATTATTCTTTATAATTTATTTCGCTCTTTTTCAGGAGGTGTTTGGGCATGAATGTAAGTTACTATTTTAAAAAGCTATAATGTTTAGTGATTCGAACTACTGACTGAAATTCATTGAATTCATTAATGTAATTTGTTATTTATTTTATCACCTTTTAAAATAGATATATTTTTATCGATTCCTCGAGACTGGGGCTATAACTTAAAAAGTTTTTAATTTTTCATTTCCATTAAAGCAGCATATTTCATATATGATTGTGACGAAGACTTTTTGAGTTTTTTAAATATACTACAAATTTCTGTTTTTTGGTTTTGGTTTTTTTTTTTTTAAATATTCTATCCACCTCTGTCTAAAATTTAACGCATAGTTAGAGAGAAACTCATTCAACTTCAATCTAATACAATGTCTTTGGAATAAGCTATCTATCTTGCATTACTAAATTATGATGTAATATCAAATAAATATTAAAATTAAGTGATCAGATCATCCCGTTAAAATACAAATATATGTTAAAATGCTATATATATTTGTATATATTTTTTGTCCACAGTAGCAATTATAAGATTCGGTCTTCATTGGTCAGCAATTACAATTCTCGCTAATATAGTATCAGCCTGTCGAATCTTTATGAACATCATAAAACATATGTTGTATTTAAAAGGGATTAATAAAATTCGAAGATTTATGTGATACTATTCTGTGAAGTAAAAAATATAAAGAAATAATCAAATAATAGACAAGTAAGAGAAAGATTGTTCAATGGAACAAAGAGACTTGATTTCAAAAGTCATAACGTATCAAGTCTGCAGACCGTGAGAAAAAAATTGTTTCCCATTAATAAAAAATTATATTATTATTATCTCAGAGTAGAGTACACTCTTTTGCAACATTCTCATTCTATTGTTAATTGGAAGAATATACAATGAAATCAATGAAATTTAGCCAACGTAGTAGGCTACCATGTAGGCAACAAAAAATAACACTATTACACTTACACACAAACACATCACACTAACCAACAAAAACAAAAAAAAAAAAAATTAAAATAAAATAAATATACATATAAAAGAAAAAAAAATGACTGCACTGAGGCCGGACTTCACTTTACTTAATTTTGAAACCTATGAGGAATATCTGCAATCATTCCAGACCGTCAAGGACCATAGATATCTCGGTTGCCTGTCAGCCATAAATGAATTGGCAAAACTTGGATATCGAAATACAAGCAGAATTTACAATGAGGAAGAGTTTAAATTGTGCAGAATGAAGACGTTAGAGTTAATGAACCCAAAGATTAAAATGAGTATTACTAGCGGACATTTGGTGAAAAGTAACGATCCGGGGTTGCAAGCTTTGGCGGAACGTGAAACGCCGAATTTATTGAAAAAACTTTCAGTAAGCAGTACTAAATATCTTTTACCTCATAATTAATGGTGATAGAATAATTTCATCATCCGTGTCTCTTCTGGCATTTGCATAAATTTAAGTGAAATTTCATGCATAGATTTGTGCACTTATTGCACATATTTACTTTCAATTTTAGATGCCATCCTATTACAAAAATCTGCGAGACTGAAAATATGTTTAATTAACTCAGAATTCCATTTAAAGAGCTACGTGCGTATTCAGGCTTCGGCTATATTTTGAGAGCTTGAACATATACATTTTTTTTTATTAAATTAGTATATTACAATTTAAACATATAAAACCAATATACTTAGTTCAAAAGAACCAGCTTGACGTGTCTGGATATTTTATAACCCAAAGTTAATACAGCCTGTGTATTTATTTAAATATTAATTTCCTCTTTCAGACTATAATCTTCGTAGTTATACGAATGCCGAGTGGCTTTGATGTATCCAGTTACATGGATTACGAAATGAGCTTGCGTCAATTTGATTTGAATGTTCTTGGCGCCTCTAATTGGAAGGAAATTTTTCAGGGAAACCAAAAGTTACATCCCAAGTCGAGTGACTTGAGCTACTACAATATGCAAAAGAAGCAAGTCACTCATAATAATAGTGACAATTATCAGACGTTGGCCATTGGAAACTCACTATTGTTTCTGCACAAGGGCGATCACAAGATTATTGATCCAGAATACAAATCGGGTAATCCTACTTCTAAGCGCCGAATGATTTTTTCTCCGTCGCTTGGAACTATTGTATTATATGATCATATTGTCAGAAAGCCTATATAAGCTAATAATATTTATTTTTCATGTGTGATCAAAGAACTTGAATTGCTGCTTTCGTTTTAATAATTTAAAATATTTTGGATACTCAGTTCAAATAATTAAGAACGCAGGCATTCAGTTTATTTTTGCGACACTACATTCCAATTGTGTTTGGTTGGGATTTCCCAACCGAAACAGACACTTATATTTCGCAGCATCCACATATTTCCGTGTCAGATTTGTCAAGATATTCTCGCGTCAAGTTCAATTAAAGTAATGCCCTGATTTCACCAATATATTCTCAGCCTTAGGCCATTATGTAAAAGTCGATTAAATAAAACTGGTACATATTTTTAAGAAAGAATTTTACAATTCTAACAGTAAGAAAGCTACAGTCGAGTGTGCTCGACTGTGAGATACCCGCTACCCATTTTTAATAAAGGCAAAATATTGCGGTATAATTTTCAAAATATACCGAATATACTGCAAAAATGCTAAAAATATACCAAATGGTATATTTGATATATCGATATAGTACACCATTCAAAATATAACATAGGCCGACAATCTGAAACATTGTGCCGTCTATGTTATAGCGGGTAGCGGGTATAAAAATGGGTTCTGCTGTCGCATCTTAGTTATGGTTGGCAATATATAATATATATATATATCGATATACCAAATATGGCCGTTGGTATATTTAGGTAATATTCTTTGCTTTTATTGAATGGGTCGACTTGACCGTAGCTTTCTTTTGTTTATGTGCAATGTATTTGGTTAGTTTGGGAACTGCAAAATAGTTTTTGTATGTTATATACTCATTTAAGGTTTATGATATTTTGTTTTTATAAAATAAAAGAAACTTTAAATTATCATCTTGCTTAGAAATTAAACAAATACAAATAAAAATTTATTTGTTAACTAAATGAATTTCCTTAATTTAACCTATTTTTTTCAAACACATCTGATAAATGATTGGAATATATTAAACACGAGCCATCAGTAGACGGGCATAGAATCCCCGCTTGTTGAGAAGTTTGTTGATGTTATACCAAGAGTTTTCATAGATTATCGCCACTGGTCCGTTGGGATTATCTCTGCTAAAATCGTGTTTCATGCACAGATTCGTCTGAAATCGGACATCCGAATAGGAGCAGCTGAGCAGTGTGTAAGAAAGTCCCAGAGGTGTACGTTCGGTAGCCGTGCTGTCCACGCACAATTGAAACAAGAGAGTACATGGATCGGTTTCCTCTTCGTTGGGCACATCAGCAAGGTTGGCCGTCCGCCACATGAATTCAACAAACCAACGCCGATTGAAAGCATCAAATATTTGGCAGGTCGTAAAAATGTTTGGCGAAAATGTCTCATCTATCGGATTGAGGTGCACCATACGAGCTGTGATCTGCGGCAGTTGCAGAAACTTCATTACATTGACCCGCAGAGCAGTCTTCTTATCGCGTTTCTCTGTCATCTTACGCAGCTCCTCGAGCAATTCTTCAGCTTTCTTGTGGCGAAACTCGCAATTCTCATTATGTGCCTCCTCCAGCACGCCCACTGTGCCTTTCCACTTGCATCCGATGCGTTTGTATTTGCATGTTGTCAGCCGGTTGCAACAGTCTAGTAGGCTATGAAGACGCAGCAGACAGCGCGGCAAATGCATATCGCATTTCTCACAGGCCACACCTACTTCAGCTAGTTGCCGTTCGACATCTACATTGCGATTTACTCGTTGTCGATAAATTCGCACTCCACACTGCGAACACGTGCCCATCCGGGAACCGAGCATTTTGTCCAGCACACGCATTTGATAGCAGCCAGGACAGAAGAGATGTCCATTGTTGCACTGGTAAATCTTTGAAAATGGCACCATCTTGCACACAATGCAGCGGAAGTTGTCCAAATCGCCATAAATGCCCAATCCATAGACTAATACTCCGCTCTCGGCTGGCACATTGTTGATCTCGTCTTCCGAATCCACATCTGTATTGATTTCATCCTCAGCGCTCAGCATGGGACCCACAATCTCTTCCAGATTTTCTGAAGACATCTTTACGTTTGTATATATATATTTTTAGTGGAATGTTATTGAAATTATTTTATGTTCCGGTCTGAGTTCGATCTCACGTATCGAATGTACTATTAATGGAGTTGATTTTCAGTCTGTCTACGTCGAATCGAGAAAAACCAAAAGTCCAGGATCACTAGATATATTTGATATACATATATGTATATCAAATGAATTTTGTATATGCCTTAATTTAATTAACTATAAGTTAGTAACAGATAAAAATCTTATTTGTGTATTTTGCATCTGTGCCACGAAAATGTTTAAAGTGAGGCCAAAATTTATATTAATTAGCCAAAGAAGATTACTATTTAAGCAAACCTTAAAAATATAATTTAAATTCATATTATAATTGTATGACACAACATTGATCTCTACTTGATTATTTATACCCGCTACCCAAAGGGTATATTCTAGCTTTTAGGCCTCCAAAAAAAACAAGTTAGAAATCTACCCGGTAACCATTTTGGATAGAAGCAAAACATCGCGGCTTTATTCTTCAAATATACCGAATATAGATTGTAGTACTATATAAATATACCAAATATATCACTCGGCATATTTTTGTATTTTTATGTAATATTAATTTGGTATTATTTTGAAATATTTTTTATTTTATTTTTTTAATGGGTATTGCGTATCTTCCAGTCGAGGAAATTCGACTGCAGTTTTGTTGCTTGTTATAATTTTTTTAAATTCATATTTACAAAATCATATTACAACATTGTAACATATTAACTACTTGTTCCGAGAGCAATACAATTTTCGGTAGTCTTTTTAGTAGGTTTTTTCTGTAATTCATTACATATATATTTATTCTTATAATACACGTTATTAGCTAACTTGACTATGGCTTCAAACAACATACTTTTTGATAAAACAGCAGCAACAATTACTGGACCACATCTCATACAACATGCAATAGCTTTTGTTGGCTGAAATTCGTTGGATTTTAATTAGATTTTTCAGCGTTTTTGTAAAAATTGAATAAGTGGCAGCATATTGAGCTAGCAATTCACATCGATTGGCCCCATTCATTTGACAAACTACCAAAAAGTGGGAGTTATGTGAATAGCGATAGACGAGAAGTATAAAAACTTTGCAGCTGGCTTAAAAAAGGGAAAATAGAGCAGCTGCTTTTTGGCTAAATAATAAACAGTGCTAAATCATTTCAACAAATGTCCGCCACGTGATTTCCACTTGCTGCACGTGCTCTCCTGCAACTCGATGTACAATTTGGCCGCCGGCATTTCCTGCGAAGCCTCGCGCCCACTCGGCCCAAGCATGAACAGCTGCCAAAGCACAAATTATTGGCATCTCGCTCAAGCGCAATAAATACGCTTAAAAACTGGCAACTAACCAAAAAAAAAAAAAAGAAGAGAAGCAAGCATATTCAACTCTTTGCCCTTTCATCTGCTTTATTTTCAAACTCCAATTTGTAATTCATTTAAAGTCGCAAGTAAATCGCTTCAAGCTGTTTGCCCTGCAGATTTTTAATAGACGCTGATTCGTATCTGTCAGAATGGTAAACAGCGGGAAATCGCAATTGCAAATGATTCGTTATAAGATACCCAGTACTTAAAGGTTTAAGTTTAAATGCAAAATAATATTCAAATTTTAAAAAAATATTTTGAAATTTAATGTTGAAAAAAAAAAACATTATATTTAGTTATTATACCTTGTATATTTCTTATTGACTTCATGGAAAAAGTGTAGCACAACATTTAGTATCGGGTTTGAAACTGGAAGTTGTTAAAAAAGGAAAAGATTCTTATTTATTTACAAAATTCAGTTAAATAAGAATATACAAACATTGTAATTATTCATGAAAATACATTTGAGGTTTTTCATATTTTTGGAAGTTTCTGAATTAATATTTTAAAGCACGAAATTGGAAAAACGATTATTGAAAATGAGAAAACAGAAAATGGGTGGTATTCAGAAATATAAAATTGATTTTGTGTGGAGAAACTTTTTATGCCGTTTTTCATATTTTCCTACATTTAAGCTATAGAAATAAATTATCTTTGAACGTGTTCTTTCCGCACTCCCATGCTGAATTCTTGCAACGCGAGTCGAAGGGAGACAGAGAAGAAGGAAAAGCGCAACTAGAAACGCTTTTGTGCACAATTCGATTATTTACGTTATTCTTTTTAAATGATATTTCCCGTTGGCAAACGGGTTAGCGTGTTTGGATTGCAATGGAGTTGGTCTGGTCTAGAGCTGGATGGAGAAACCAATTATCTGAAGCAAGGAGTTGCGCCAGCCAAAGGGCGCCAGTAATATAAAAGGAAATGAAGCGAATGAAACCAGGAGGAAGGAGTCAGAGTAAAAAGCATGTGCAAGGCAATGCATCGAATAGAAAATAAGTATCTCTGGCAGCTAAGAGGCAACAGCAAACAAAAGATCAAATTAATAGCATGACCAACAACTTTGGCTGTGAGGAACAACAAACACAGCTGCTATGGGGTTTGGGGGAATGGGGGGCAACTATTAAAACGAAAGAAGTCGAACGAGGTGGAAAGTGGTAGGAGGCGCAGTGTCAACTGCAGTGGATAAACATTTGAACAGTTGGCTGGCTGCAGCCAAAGTCAAGCGAATGCCTCACTATAAAACGCCCTTTGTGCCACAACGAAAGCATCACAAACACTTCCGGTGTTCTACAAGCAACTATCGGACCTCAGAATGTCTTCCAAATGCGCACTGATCTTTGTCCTGGCGGCTCTCTGCTGCCTGGTGGCCACCGAAGCAGCCACTCAGCGTCGCAATGGCGCCATTCGCCCAGTCGAGGCAGCCGACGAGACCAAGAACGGCAATGAAGTTGAGGCAAAGCGTGAACAGGAACTCGAAGAGGAGGAGGATAAAGAGACTGACGAGAACAACACCCTTCAGCTTAACCAGAACCACAGCGGCGCAGTCAGCAAGCAGGACAACCTCAAGGAGACTATTGTGAGGCCAAGCAATGATGATGCCCGTGCCCGTCGTGTGCGCCGTCGTCGTGGTCCTAGCCGCACCAGGAACTCTCGTCGTCGTCGCAATGGCAACAACCGTCGTCGTCGTCGTGGTCCCAACAACCGCAGGCGTCGTGGCCCCAGCCGTCGCCGCAACACGATCAGGAGACGTGGTGGCAGGCCACTCCGCGGTTAAGACACTTTCCTCAGGACACAGGAACGAACACACGGCAAAACAAAGAATGGAGTTAAACAGAGAATCACACACACACACACCCAGGCTAACACACACACACAAGGCATTAAAGCATCGAACTGATTGATGCATGTGTTATATTTATTCCACCTTCCACCCTTTGTAAAAACGAAAAATCCTAAAAATATATTTTCACACTTTAACCAAAACAAATGATTTTTATTCAATTCATATCAAATAGATCATTATGATAGATATAGAGCAGTGCATTAATACTGAATTGATGGTTGAGCCGAGCACCAGCAACTAGTTTGAAATTAGGAATAATATTAGAATTATATAAAATATACTCTATTGATTCGAATTTTCACTTAATTGCTGTTTCCAGATGAACAAAATAATTGACTTGCAAAAAACTATGAATTTCGCAAGTTCCTCAAATTTTAGAGTGATTTCTTACAACATTTATGCGCCTAAATTTGGCACGATAAAAAACTAATTTATGGCCACACACATGAAAATTTTAACATATTTGTTAATATGGGAATGAAGGAATATTCATCTCTATTGAGAATTTGCTCGTGTAAGATGTAGCGATGTGTCTAATTTGACGTACATATGTTACATATTTTTGTAATTTGTTGGTTGAAAAAATCCTAATGAATGTGTCTTTAGTGCGTAAGATGAAATTACCAAAATTTAAAAATCCAATACTCATAAAAACTCAAGTAAATCGGAAAAAGTATTATATACTTTCAAATGCATATGCCTTAAACTTAATTAAATATGCTTACTATTAAACTAAATTTTTAAAAAGAAAAACACTTGTAGAAGTAAAGACAAACATACGACAATAGTTATAATTGTAATTATTTATTTATTAACTGCGCAACATATGACTGTATATAATGCAGCGTTAAATTAATAAAGCGCGAAATTAATTATAAGATTTACATTAAATTATACAAATGGTGACTGCCCGAAAATTCCGTCTAATGATCTAACTAAATTTGTATGCAAGTTGCATAGTAGAATAATGTATCCGTATCATTTTCACCTTTAAGAATTGGCTGCCTACTACTTTACGGAAGAGCCAACAGCTCCTTAAAAGCAGATCATGCATGTATAAGTATTTTGAAACTCATCAGCTCTTGAGAACACTTTGACCCATTCTCCATAAACGAGTACTTATCGTGTGACATTCTCGTTGGCCACTTTAAATTGGCTATTGAGCAAGTATCGTGGTTGAAGTTGTCGCATGCGATTTAAAATGGCAGCAAAGTTTAAAGTGTTCGTTAATACACTGCATGCTAAAATTCTTTGGCCAACACGGAAAACTTTTCAACAGCATGCGAAAAATGCCAGTGGTGAAAACGCTAGAGGCCTTCTGTTCCCTCGTCAACACCAGCCACGGCCACAGTGATAGTTCCTAGACCCAAACCAAGCCGAACCAAACCAAACCAACCCAACACGAGCCTCAGCCTCAAAATGGGATCGACTCCTTTCCCTGGCTGAGGCAGGCGACGTGACATGTGACAAGAACTTGCCGCGGCTGCCTGCAACAGCTGCTGTTGTTGTTGTTGCTGCTGCCACACTCTGCTGCCTTCTGCCCAGCTTCAAAAATGATGAATGTGCCAATGTTTCTGGCCTGCAGCAGCAGCAACAGCAACAACAGGAACAACAACAAACAACAGTAACAACAAACATTAAAGCAGCAGTCGAGCAGTCTCAACTTATCCTGGCTACACTCTGGCAAACTTCTTTGCTGGTGTTTTCTACACTGCACACTCGGCTTGGCAAAAGTTTTGCGGCCGCCAAGTTGGTCCATTTTTGGATTATTAGGCAACACTTGGCGCAACATTCGCATGCAACCAAAGCGCGTTGCAGCCGAAGCCAAGCAAGGCCATTATGTTGCAACTTTATCAACACGAAAGTTCTTCTAGTGTAACAAGATGAGACGGTCTCTCGCATAAATGCTCAATGGTAAATGGTAAATGAGTTTGTCAGCCTGCACCAAGAGACAGACAAACACATACGCATTAAACCTTAAATAGTTAGTGGACGGAGACGGATGCAGGGACAGGCAGAGAAGCCGGTAGAGAGCAGGAAATTAAATCCATGTGTTGAAGCTGTTGCAACATCAACAGCCGCCGTCGTCACCATCGTCATCGCCATCGTCAACGCCATGTGCACATTTTGATGAGCAACCAACCGCATTGATGAGCATTTTCTATTGTTATTGTTTTATAGGCATCAAGGGGAATATCAACTCGATATGGTCGAGCAGAAGCTCTGCTCTGCTCAGCTCAGCTCAGCTCAGGTCCGGCAACAAGCCCAAAAATAATCACATACAAAAATGAGCTGCAGCTCAACTGATGAACTTTTCTGGTCGTTATTCAGCTCTCGTTACTCGCTACTCGTTACATTGGTTTTGACAGCGAGTTCAAATTGCTTCTTGACGTTTAATTAAGCGCACAATGTGCATTGAGAATTCTGTAATTTCCTATTCATCAGCTCCACGTTTGCTGCTTATCGGCCTTTTGCTCTGATGAATAGACAACAAAGAGTTCTGAATGTATAAGTATGTATATTACATACACACACAACATATACTCGAGAGTTTATGTATTTGAGTCTGGGTGTGATAAAAGTTTGGCTTTGTCAGCATCTGTTTGAAAAACAATAAGCCATTCCATTGTTTGCCTTTTTGAGCAACAACAAAAGCCAAAAGTCAAACAATTTAGATATCACAATAAGGTAAATGCATTGAATTTGGTTCGAGTCTGAAAAACTTATCATGCGAAGTATGCAAAGAAAGCTGTTGAATGTAAAAATAAAAGAAAATGAATGAAGTAATCTCAATGCAGCTGAATCAATAGTTTGCTCAATGTTCAAAATCAACTGTTATTAAAGTAAAATGAAGTAAACTCTAAAATATTTGTATTTATACCCGCTACCCATAGGGTAGAAGGGTATTATAACTTTGTGCCGGCAGGAAATGTATGTAACAGATAGAAGGAGGCATCTCCGACCCTATAAAGTATATATATTCTTGATCAGCGTCAACAGCCGAGACGATATAGCCATGTCCGTCTGTCCGTCTGTGTGTCTGTCCGTCTGTCCGAATGAAACACTGGATCTCAGAGACTATAAGAGATAGAGCTATAATTTTTTTTCGACAGCATTTGTTATGTTTGCACGCAGATCAAGTTTGTTTCAAATTTTTGCCACGCCCACTTCCGCCCCCGCAAATCAATAAAATCGAATAACAAGCGTAATTTTAAAGCTAGAGTTCTGAATTTTGGTATATACAATAATAACTGTAGTATTTATGATTTCTGAAAATTTGGTTGCGATCAGATAAAAATTGTCGAAGTTATTAAAGAAATACTTTTGTATGGGCAAAAACGCCTACTTACTAGGGGTCTTAGTTGCTTTGGCTGACAATCTGGTATATTGTGCTGTCTATGGTATATTTTGAATACGGTACTATGTCGATATACCGAATATACCATTCGGTATATTTTTTTAGTATTTTTGCATTATATTTGGTATATTTTGAGAAAATACCGCAAAATATATTTCTTTTATTCAAAATGGGTAGCGGGTATCTCACAGTCGAGTGCACTCGACTGTAGCTTTCTTACTTGTTTAAGAATGATATTTGACAGTCGCTGTCGTTTGCATAACACATTCGAATAAAGTAAGATTTTAGTACTTAAATATATATGAACAAAAAAAAAATATAACTTATACATTTCAACATCAATATGTTTTTTGTGATTTTTGGATTTGACATTAAAATGTTTAATTACAAAAATATATTTGTTCTTACTTCAGTAAAATGATAAATTGTATTATATTGCTTTTTCACTCCTTTGCAATGATAATATTTGGTTGCATTTTTTCTTTAAATTGATATAATAATTTTCTGTTATACTTTGGGAACAACGCTGAGATTGACTTGCTACAATTTGGCCTTCGAATCGATCCGAAATGAATGATGCATATTTTGTAGTTTTTTTTTTTGTAAATTTTCTTGCTTTTTTTTCGCGTTGTGTTAATGTATATTTCGCCAGGCTGCTGTGATTTCAGTGCCGACTCGTTTTTGGGGCCAGCCTTCAGCCTCCAGTGTGAACAACAGAACAAATATACACAAGGGTAAAAAGAAAGAAGGAGAATCACACGACGATTTTCAATTGAACGGCGGAAATGTAACGGAAATAAATTTACATAAATACAATATGGTGCGTGCTTGTTGGTGCCATTTTATTTGCACAATATATATTGAGCATGCACGCACAAACATACGAGAACGGGAACGAGAACGAGAACGAGTATTTGCACAGAAGTGCGTATTGATTTATATGCACAACTGAATTCCTTATTTTTATTTTGCCTTCCTTCGTTTTTCATTTAAAAATCAAATTTAAGACAGCACTTTAGTTATGCCAATAACCAGAACGAGAACAAACACAGAAAGAGGATGGATGAATGCCTTGTCATATGAAAGCATCTGAGCACCATCGTTTGCACTTCTTTAATGCCAAAAAATATTTTTGGCAATTCGTGACCAAATTTAGAGCACACTATCGCATGTGTAAATGACATACACACCTGCCTATCTCCAACAAGCTAGCTACATATGTATGGAAAGAAATTTTTGCATGCAGCATGCATTATTTGCATTGGATAAAAGACTAAAATAACCAACGAAGCAATGTGTAGAAACTTGACACTCAACGGAGAGACACCTAGCAAAAAGATATTGAAAAAATATAATATAAATATTTATAATATTTTGACCTCCAAAAATATCAAAAGTTTTTATTTCCACCTTTGAACACAACAACACATAATTAACAGATTTTATAATAAATATTAAAAAAAAACTAATGTTGTATGTGGGTAATTCTCTGTTAAAAATGTCGCGTGTAAACAATGTTTAAAGTGAAAAAAAAACATATATGTAGATGAATGTTACAGCCCTTGATTAACACTTTATTTTAAGCTAAGGATGGTTTATTAATTATTTTTTTTATTTTAAGATATTAAGATTAAGATAAAAAACGAATTCGAACGATTAACACAAGATGGACGAATTTTTTATCGTAAAACAGAAAACAGTTTGTTTTTTTTTTAGTGTAAATAGTGTTCATAATAAATGTTAAATTATTATGTTATCCTAACTTATTTTAACAACAGAATTTTTTTAATTAACTGCATTGGAATAAATATGAAAATATGACAAAAAAAAACTGGTTTTGTGTATTTATTTTTTTATTTCAAATTTTTTATTTTAATTTTGAACTCATCTAACAAAATGATCGTACAAAATCATATTTCCATATAAATCGGATGGTATCAGAACGCGATTAACATTCATTGAATATTTACTGGGTTTGTCCGTAACAGGAATGTGCTTGTGATCCGCCTTGTGCATAAATGTTAATCCTACTCCTCCGCTAACTGTCTGAAAGTTATCCGTACTATTATGGTATATGCGACCTTTGTGCCAGTCATAGTAACTCAGGTCACTTTTCTTTGGTTTTATCAACTTTTTGCCCTCGAAAACAGATTTCCAATTTGTGCAGTCTGGTTTGTGCAAACTGCTTTCTCGAAGTCTCTGCTCATAGTCGATGTATCCGGCGATATCGAAACCATTTCGTTGTCGTATCTGCACAAATATAATAGTCTAAAAAAACATTAATTTAATTTTTTCTTTTTCCAAACTAATGTATTATATATAGTATCTTACCGATAAAATTCCTGTTAGATTGTATTCCTCACGTTCCATGAGAGCTTTTAATGCATTATCGGTGCCATTAAAGTATTTGCCATAAAGGACACTCGTAATTTTCGGATTTAAGTAATCATGCACTTTGTTTCTCAAATAATTGAACTCGCTCTCTTCGTAGACTTTGTCTGAACATCGATAGCCAAGCTTAACGAGATTTTTTATTATTGCAATACTGCCAATGTAACGATAGTCCTCGGTCTTGATAAATGAATTCAAGTAATCGTCATAACTTTTATAATTCAACAGTCTTAAATTCAAATTAGCCGCCATAATGCAGATGGTTTATTTTTGTTTTGTAACTCGAGTGGCGAAGTATAATATATAATATTTTACTTGATTGATGTGTGTTGATTGATGTCAATTATGACTGACGGAATACGCTAAAGTATTTCGATACTTTTGTAGGTGAGCAATACTATTTGTAGTTCTGAATGTTAACAGGGTATGCGACTACTTATGTGAAAATGGTGAAAATGTCTTTTCTATAAAAGCCAAGAAAACATACAAAAACACAAACTACGATGAGGAAGATGAGGACTCTGCTGATAAAGACAACACACACTGAAAGACAAGAAACGTGGTCGCTTGTCGCCATTTCGTTGCATTTGCGTCTTATATGCATACACACACACACAGAGACAAACACATATATCCCTGGAAGTGTGGGTAAGAGTTGAAGGTACTTCCATATGTGAGGAAACAGCGCCAGCTCCGAACTCAAACGTGCAGTAAAAATTACATTTTCTTTGCACGAACATTTGCCACAACCAACAAACTGCACGAAAATGCACAAAGATTTTTTTTATTGTTTTTTTTTCTTCTTTTATTTTTTATCGTGCTTTGTTTTAACTCGAACGTTGGCAGAAAACGTTTCCCATTGGCAGCGACATTGGCGGTTCCTCGATTCCTTTATAACAATGGTAAATGCTAGCTAAAATCCGGCTGATAAATTTGATAAACGTTAATTTAGTTTCCACAGAAGTTTCACATTTTAACAAATAGATTTTTGGTATTTGCAAGAAAATAAGAGAATTTTTATTGAATAAAATAATTTAATTAATATTGAGAATAAAGTTTACCTAATTTTCCTTATAATACAAAAAAAATATGTATAATAAACTATTATTTTTAAATCGTAGAACTAAAACTAAAACACTCCCACTTTTGCTCTCGTAAATCGAAAAAATTTAATAGCAAGTGTAATTTTACAGCTAGAGCTTTTTACAATAATAAATACAGTATTTATCAGGTAAAAATTCCAAGTTATTTAAGAAATACTTTTGCATGGGGAAAAAACACAACTAACTACGGCTCTTAGCTGCTAATCTGGTATAATTCGTAGTCTATGGTAGTACTGAATGTAGTACTATATTAATATATCAATTATAGCACATATTATATGTATATGGTATATTTTTGGTATTAACTGTTTTGCTTTTATTGAAAATCTTACATTAATATGTGGTTCCTTATTTGTTTTGACAATTATGTTGGATGCCCAAGTAATTGCTGGTGCATTTATCTATATTTAACGGTACATTAAATTTAACAAACTTAAAAGTCTAATTTCATATAGATTATTCGATTTTCAACCTACTGTGCTAAGCACTGTGTTAGTTTAAATGGCGCAGAAATCGGTTTTGCCACTCGTACGTTTGGCATATTTTACAAATGCATTTGACATAAATTTTAAAGGGCTTAAGTGCCACAGCCCTTTCGTTTAGGTTGAGGTCCTAGTCCCCGTCCTAGTTCGTGGTTGTAGTCCACGTAATGTGGCACATGATAAGCAGACGACGACGAGAACGCCTACAAATATGGGAAGGTCGTTAAATCCTTCCCGGATGCCCACATAAAATAGGGCAATTACACTAAACATCATAAATTATGCAAAGCCTCGGCAACAAGTGAGCGATAAGCTCAAAAAGAAAAAAAAAAACAATAATAGATAGGGAAATGAAAAAAATGAAGCCACCGTCTGACAATCATCACTCAGTTGGACACTTGAAGCCAAGCTGAATAAAAGAATGAAGCAAATGTATTTTAGGATTTCGGAGTCCTTGTTTTGCATGTGCGTGTGTGTGTGTGTGTGTGTGTGTGTGTGTAGGAGCAAAAGCAAACTCGACTATCTAGCTAAGGACTCGGCACTCAGTGCTTGTAGAGCTCAGTACTGATGTCGTTTATCAACTGTCAAGCGAAATGCATTTCAGCAGCTGCTGACAACAATGCGAAGTGAATTGCTTCTCTCTCTCTCTCTCTCTTTCTGTGTCTCTGTTTCCTCACTTTCTCTTCCCTCAGCAGTAACTCCATATCATCCATATTCATCCAGCCCATGCCAGCGTCTCTTGCAAATCGGTTTTACTATGGCATTAAGTGTATGCGATTTCCCCTTCAACAAGACAATTTAATGCAAAAATGCATGCTTGACAGCCTGCCAATGCGTGAGTGCTGCAGGGCGAAGGCAGAGACAGAGTCAGAGGGAAAAGGGGCGTGGCGAAAGGGTTAAGCGCCACTACAGTTATGAATAAATACGTACTCGTGCATCTCGTAGGTAGTGGAACTTGAGCTCTTGAAAACATATTGAACACTCGTTCACTCGCTCGCATCTGCAGCGGGCATTTTCAACTTGAGTATTCCTTGGAGCTTAGTGAGGCGTGTTATCGCCGAGTTTGCATGCCCGCACAACCCATAAATGTCAATTGGCTCACGCAAAGTGGCAAGTGGCAAGCGGCAAGTGGCAAGCGGCAACAAGTCCGGATGGGTAACGGTAATGGTGAGGAAATGAAATGCGGTTGCAACTACTTGCAGTGCCATAATTATACATGGCTGTTTATTTCTATAGCTTGATAAGCATAATCAATTTCACTTTGCAAATTTGCCAAATCAATCTGACGATGATTGCTACACATCAAACTATAAATACTTTTAAATTAAAATGCTTGTATATTTTAATTTTAATTTTCAAATATCTGAAATGAAAACCATTAAATTCTGAATAATTATATGATAAATGTTAAACTAAAACATAAATAACTTTACAAAGTCAAAAGACAAGTTTAAAGCTTTAGCTACTGGGCAACTGATTTATAACTGATTTCTACCTTTGAATGTGTAACTACAGCTAAAAGCTTAAGCACTATCAAATCACTAGAACTAGCTACTTTCAAAGGAACAATCAACGTGCCTTGCTAAACAATAATTATGAATTGACCTAAACGATAAAGATTAAATTTTTCACTACTTCTCGCCATTTTGAACCTTTCATTGCATTTTAAACTTTTTTCTTCAAGCATTAATTACAGATTCCAGATAATTTAATGCCATTTAACAATACCAACAGAAACGAAAGTGACTTAAACCAAGAGTCAACAATATTATTAATAGCAGTATTACACAAGTCTTAACCAAATGACAAGTCTGCATTCCAATAGCTTAACCATTTTAAATTTCACTCACTCTCTCCGCATTTATGTAAATTTGTTTGTTTTTTTTTACAGTATTTTGCCATTCTCTTTACCCTTCAGCAGCTGGTCTGAAGACGTTCCTTTTCTAGTCAGCATCCTCTGATTTAAATGCTAAAGTGCACGATTATCATTTCGATTTTGTATAAATAGGATATGAATTATTCATAGGCACTTACTTATGCGCCATCAAAGCGATTTTCGTAGCTCCATTTCCATTTGGTAGCCTTCCACATCTAAATAGACGCACTCGTATGGCAATATGATGAAGTTGGCTTTATATTGACTGACTGACTGCGAATCAGAGACGAAGATGAAATATTTGTTTGGTTTACATTAACACAATCCATCCGTTTTGGGGAGGGGGATCTGATAGTTTGATAAAGTCAAGTTCACAAATTAAAGTAATTTCTTGTCGCACAACTTTTCGAATTGCAAGCCGTAGTAAAAGTTGTGACAATTGTTATTTCAACACGGATGCAGATACAGATTCACACAGACAAACGCACACATATTGGCAGAGATAAACACAAATTACTGTCGATTTCATTTCACGCCTTGAGCAACGAAACTTTACTATGCTGTGGAGCACGCCATGGAGAAATCTGTGCCCATTGTCAAACTGGCGACGAGACGCGACGTCGTCTTCAGCTTGAGTCCCGAGCCCTAAAGTCTCTCGTCCTCCTTAACTGAGTCCTGACATCATCCTCACACACACACACACACAGTGTTCACGGGGTCGTTTCCCTGAAATTCGATAAGGCGACACACCGACAGCAAACGCGACGGCGACGACGACGACGACGATGGCGACGGAAACCTGGAAGCAATTTGCGCATAAACGTTCAGCACGATAAAATTTGCAGTTTTGTTTATTTTTCTGACAGATGCTAGGAAAACAGCATTGAAAAGCTTTGAAACTCTGTGTTCTTCCTCTAAGCGCTATGAGAAGTTTTGATTTGAATTAAATTTCGAATTTATTCCTGCCTCTGATATGCTTAAGCAGTTGTCAGCTGCAGCTCGTAGAGCGGGGAAGGAGACTTTACATTTTGCTCAGATAATAATCAGTACGACAAACGCAATTTAAAGTTTAATTTAAATGAACTAACAAACAATAATTCACAGTATTTTTGTTATTGCTTATTATGATGTGATTGAAAAATAACGTAGATCATTTTTTGTTTAGTTTTTACAATTTACTTTAAACCTATTTTGGAATATATAAGAAACTCAGAAAACGTTGACAAATAAAATGCATTGTAATTGTTGAAGTAAAATAATTATGTATATACAAATAAAAAAGAACATTCATCGATGGTTTGCTAGACTTAAATTCACAATGTACCTACATTTCAAGACATTTCTTAATATAGCCCAATGTTTGTCTATCTTTTAGGCGCTGAAATAATCAATAACTCATATTAAAATTCGCCTTCATACTAATCATATAAATTTTAGTTTTTTATTAAGCATTTTCTACTCATGTTTTTAAACCTGATTGAGAAATAAATGTTTTCGACTTTCAGTTAAAAATGGTAGAAAATATATACAGATCGTTCAATTTAGATAACCTTTTTCAAAAATTGATAAAGAATATTATGAGAAAAGATTTATAGTTTCTCTTAAATTGATGGCAAATCACACTTAAATTTGGGCAACAATTCAATCATTGCGTTTAGTTGGCAGCAAATCATTAGCCAAATCTGTCAATTACATTGGTACGAAACAAATGTCGAACAAACACAACACAACCGTAATGATAAATCAATAATAAATCATGTAACTTGCATTTCTACTTTTTTGTTGTTGTCAAACAAACCGTATTGTTTTTCCAAACGAAATTAAATATCAATGGGGCTAAATTGTCACAGTGAAATGGAGACATGAACAAGAACGAACAGCAAACAGTTTAGGAAAAATGGGACCAAAAATTGCAACAAATCACATAACTAAAACGCATTTGGATGTCAACTTGGTTTGCTGGCAGATGAAAATTATAATTGATGCGATATTAATACGCGTCCTAGGGCCGGGATCTCTTCCTCGCCCTTCTCGCTCCCCTCTCATTACACCACTGAACAGACAGTTGATGTTGAGATTGATGCGCTGCATTCGCGGAAAAAGGCTTAGCAACAGGCTTGCCATTTTCCAGTTTCCAGTTTGCCACTCTTTTTCATTCCCCCTTCTTGGTGCTGCTGACTGATGGCATGCGTCATTAATGTCAGCAATGGTGTTGTACACTCAGTGTCGCACACTCACACACACACACAGCCAGCATAGAGTCCTAGTATACGCACAACAAAACGTTCACACAATTGTCATCAGGCTTTGCCTTTGCTTCGGCTTTTTGCCTCTCTGGTCTCACAATGGTCGACGATACTGTTCGGTTCAGCTCTGCATTGCATTGCTCTGCGGGCATTGTGGTAATTAGATGAATGTGCCATAAATCATTTTCTAAATCATTTGTTGCCAGTTGCCAGTTGTCACTTGCAATAGCCCCGGCATGCTCATAGCTCCCAGCTCCCAACTCAGTTCAGCTCAGCTCGTCTCGGCTGGAAACAGTTCTCGGACATCAAACATGTTTGATTGAATTTCAATTCTGGTTTTGTTTTTGATTAAAAGTAGGGGCCAAATGATGGGATGGAGTCAGCTTAAGCTTTAGTAAATATCTACCAAATTATTAAGAACCATAAAAAGCAACAAATCTCAAAAAAATTAAAAATAAATTCAAATATTATTATAAATAATTGTACTTGTAATTAGGACTATGTAAAATTGAGAAGCAAAAGTTAAATGTTCTTCTATATTTTCTATATTTTTACAACATTATTATTTTACGTTCCACTTTACCATATGACACTAGCGTTGATCACACACAAATTTAACTTCTTTCCTCTCATATCGATATTTCCATTTTAAAGTGTTGTGCAGTCTGTAATAATAACAATAAAGTGTTGTGTAATAGTGCAAGTAATCAGTGTTGAGCAATGCGTGAGAAGAACTTTGTTGAAGTGTTATGAAGTGCATAATGAATTTCGGATAATAAATGATGCTCCACACTTACTTTATTTCGGTATTATTAAAATTTAATTTAAATTTAAATGCTACTTAAGAAATAATTTACCTTATCTCCTTAGTCAAATGGAATTCAGGTGTTTAATAATTATCGATTTTAAAATTTATTTTCTTGAAATCCAGCACAAAATACAAAAATATAAAAAAATTGTATTTCTTAACTTTAAAATCGATTGGAATCTTTTGTACATAAAATCAATTAAAATCCTTTTTAAGAAACAAATATAAAAAACTGCATCAACCATTCAATTCGAAAAGATATTAAACATTATTTGTTATTGAAGTTAATTTAGGAGAACCTCAATACAACATTTTTTTTTTAAACTTTCATTTATTAATAGCTTTGCTTCTGTTAAATTCAACACGAAAATAATTTGTATAATTAAATTATATCTCCAACACAGTTATAAATATTTTTTTAGAAGAATAATTTTAAAGTGCGATTTTAAATGAATTTAAATTAAAAATATAATTATCAAATAGTATTTTTGAGCATTGCTACTAATGTTGTAATCGGTTATCAGCATTAATTTGGGTCCCATTGGGAATGCGAGTGAGGTAAATAATTTAAAATTCAGATGACTGGCTTGTAACAAACCCTAACAGAGGGTCTCAAAACAATCGCAACCACAACAAACATGTAACTCATTATGCAAGTCTCAGCAAGGAGCACCGAAAGGATCCAAACTCAATAGGCTCAGGGCAGCAGCGGGGGCTGTCCTGTTGCCTGTTGAGTGTTGTCTGCTGCCTACTCTCTTCTGTTTGCTGTTTGCTAGCGAAAGCGCATATTACAATGAGCCACGCCCACGCCCATGCTGACGCCCACAAAAGCAAGTGAGTACGCAAACACACGAAGGATGAAAGAGAGGAGGGGCTGAGACAAGTGGCATAGCAGCAATAGCTGTTAATTGTGTACAACAAGGAAGAAATTGCAGTGAAAACAAAATGAACTGTGGCATGGAATGTCAAAGGAGATAACGACAACAACAACAAAACCCACTTCTCCCAAAAGTGGGCGTGACTAGGCGAAAGTTTAACTATAAAATACGGCGACACACACAACAGATACCAAAACGGAGACGGAAACACAGACTGAGGAAGGCAAAGGGACTGGGAATGAGGATGAGGATGAGGATGGGGATTTGGTTAAGGACGTAACCCGTTGACCATGTGCTACTCATGAAGCTGGACGCTTGACTTGCTTTGGATTTTGCGAGTATGGCAACTGCAACTGCATTTTAAGAGCTAAAAGTCAGCGCTGTCAGTTAATCGCATTTGGCGCAACGTTAAGTGGCTTAGAAGCCAAGCACTGAGTGCGAATATGTATCTTAAAGATACAATTGTAATTGCATTGAACATTTTGCATGTCTTATAAATTATTGGTGCCACATTGCCACACTCGATATTAATTAAGTCGTTATGTGACACTCGGACTTTTGGCCTTGACACCGGGCTGGGGGCATTTGTATTTTATGCAGATTTATGGGGCTGCAACTACAGCAAAACATTGCTACAAGTCTCGCAAGTCTTCTTTATATACTATCTACAGTCTCGTATTAATACTGAATACACACACACACACACACAGACGCACTCTCATAATTAATAGTTACAAAAGGTGAAACACAAAGGCTACACAACCGAATAGGTGGAGCATTGTGTGGCAAATGTTTTGCAAGCTCGTCCATCCATCGGTCCGTTTGCCTGTGTTTCTAAAACACAGATAACATAATTATACCTTCTTTAGTTTTAATTGTAATTTATGTTTTCGCTCCGGGCTTGTGTGATTTATTGGTCCAGCTTGCAGTGCATCAAGTTTCTCAAAAGCTTGTCAGTAAATGAATTTTGCAATTATGCTTTATAGTTATACCCGCTACTTATAAGGTAGAAGGGTATTATAACTTTGTGCCTGCAGGAAATGTATGCAACAGACAGAAGGAATCATCTCTGACCCTATATATATTCTTGATCAGTTTCAACAGATGAGACTATATAGCAATGTCTGTCTGTCCGTATGAACGCCTAGATCTCAGAGACTATAATTTTATAATATAATTTTATTTCGACAGCAAAAAATTGAATAACAATCGTAATTTTTCGGTACATAAAATAATAACTTCTGTGTTTATGGTTCCTGATGAATTGGATGTGATTAGATAAAAATTGTAGAAGAAGATCTTTTGTGTGGCAAAAAACGCATAATCTGATCTTCGATGTTTTAGCTGAAAAACTAGTACTCTGGTATATTTAGCAATATGTGGTATAATTTGAATATATAAAATGTAGCCTATAGTATATTTTATTATTTTTGCGGTAAATAAATTCGGTATATTTTAACAATAATACGAGTACTGCATAGTTTTGCTCTCACTCAAAATGGGATGCGGGTATCTCACAATCGAGCAATCGATCACAACTGTAGTTTTCTAACCTTCTATGTGCTCTTTGCGTGCTTTAGCTCTGGTTTATTACCGAAGACACACAAATTAGTCAATTCATTATTTAAAATAATATGAAATGAAAATGAAAATAAAATAATATGAAATTAAATATGAATGAAATATATCACAATTTATACATCTTTAAGAAATATTTTCAATAATATAAAGTTCGATCAATGAGACACATTGTTGTTGGAAAGGAAAATGTCGTTCATCTCTTTAAAATTCTTAGCTTAATTATTGGAAGCTAGCTCTCGTCTCATCATCAACCATTAAAATGAACATTTTCAGCTGTCTTCTGCAGAGTCACTGAAACATAATTGGGACAGGGACAATGTCAATAAAATCAATGAGAAGCGCAAATAAGACACCCAAAGCATTGGACTAATTAAATTGTGATTTGTGTCAATGATAAGGATAATAATTGCCGGGCAAACAAATCCACAGACAGACAGACAGACAGGTAGATAGAGGAAACACTGGCACACAGTACTTGACAGTTTTCCATTGTCTGTGAGGATTTTGTCGACGGACTTTGGGGCGTTACCTAATGATGTGACGGCGCGATAAGAAACAGAGAATAGGCTGGCAGCCAATGAAATTTTTGTCGACAATATTCGTTTAATGACAAGTAAATGACGTTGAAAATATTGAACTACTTTGCCGTGCAGTGAACCAGCAAATGAAAAAGACCCAACAAATCAAACAGCACGTCCCAAAAAGAAGAGAGAGAGAGAGAGAGAGAGAGCAGGAGAGAAAGAAAAGCCCAGACTCCCGTTTCGATTTCTCATTTCCACAGCTGCTCATCCTATTTATGCCATCTCGACGTTATCTCAGTCTCTGTTTGCTCCGACTGTTTTGACAAGTTATCATGAAGATGTTTCGAGTCATTGAAACAAAGGCCAAGTCGAGTCAATCAAACAATGGGACAACAACGACAACAACACAAACAACTGCTCACATTCCTCAGTTGTGTTGCCAGCGGGTGGGCGTGGCCGAGGGCGTAGATAAGAACCCAAACACGTTGAAATTCTGATGCCCATTGAACCGTTGGAAAAATGTCAACATTAGCTACGCATTATGATGATGTCAAGCAGCAAACAGAAAGCAGCAAGCACCAAAAGACACCAAAGGAGCCGTTCTCACTTGCTCTAAATATATTTCAGCACACAGTCTGCAGCTAAATGAGCAAAGTTATTATGGGCCAACATTTTCATTTTCATTTTTATTTTCGCTTTCATTTTTATCATCAATCTTTGCGCTTCAACACTTGCTCCAAATTTTTCAAGACTACCGAACTGTGTTCGACTCTTGACACTTGATGAAGCTATAATATTTATTTAGTTTATTATTATGCCACCAGTTGTGCTTATTGTTAATGGGGCCACTTTACAGATCCGTTGACAGTTCATTTTTTAGGCTATCGTAAAGTTTGGGAAGCAATTCTTATTTTACAATTTATCGAATCAGGTTAGATAGTAAGTCAGTTAATTATGTGTATTTATTATTGCATCGAAGGAGAAACATTTTTGTAGAGAAATAAAAAATCTAGATTGAAAAGTAGATTGCAAATCTTGAAATATGATTTTTTGGTTGAAAGAATCTTAAATCAAGTTTTTTATGCTAACTTGCAGTTTAAGATTAAAAACATCTTTTTTTTAAGATTATAATCTTGCTTCACGAATGTGAAACGTATGTTTTTTACATTTTTTGTTACATCAGAATATCAGAATATTATTTAATGAAATGTATTTTTATTACACCTCCAAATAGATCGACTGACAAGTTCACAGAATAAGTTCAAAGAATTACTTGATTAATTGGAGAGTTCGATTGACAGTTCTTTGAAAAGGTAGATGAACCTAATTAAAAATAGATATTTAGATCATTTTTATGTTTATTTAATTACCTGACAGCTAAAGGTCGCGAAATTTTTGGTAGTTTAAAAGATGTTTAATTGTTGTGTTAAATTTTCTCTTATAAGGTATGATTAAGCAGAAATATACAAAAAATAAATAAATTTTATACGAACAGAAAAGTTATATTTGAGTAAAGAAAAAGAACTAACAACAAGAATATATCAATGTAGATGCTCATTTCAATTGGATAAGTCAGCTCTCAAGTCTCATCGGCAAAAGACTACCAAATATTTCAGCTGGTTAAGTTGTTACATTCGGTTGATGCTGCACACAATAAAGATTCTTGCTGTCTTCTCAGTTAACAAAACATTTTTATCAAATTCCATGCAAAATCGAACAAAAAATGTGCTGTCAAAATGTATAAAAATGTTTCGGCAAAGTGAAAAATCATACACATAAGCAACACAGTCGCTGTCTCTAACACCAAGACACCAACACACAAACACACACGCACACTGAAATACACCCACATTGCCACCCATTCACATGACCAGATATTCACATAAATGGCACGCACACTTTTCATTGTCAAAGCGCGCACACGTGGAAAAATGGCAGCCATGGCAGCTTTAATGCCATTTTTGTACTTTTTGCTATGTTGTTGTCGTTGTTGTTGTTGGGGTTGTCATGCTATTTTGGCAACATTGTTACGTGTGTCGTCAAAATCGTCTGTCTGCCTGCCTGCCTGCTCTCTGTGCCTTTTCTCTCCGATTTACCAAACACAAACGATGTGTTAAGTAAGAGAAACTGCCACGAAAGGAGCTGACCTGGTGTGAGACTGAATGACAGTTGAGGGGAGGAGAGAACAGGAGGGAGAAGTTATGCCTAGAGGCAAAAACCAGACGCACTTGTGCTTTGCTTACCTATTAACCTTATCGCTCCACTGATTTATGTATGTAAATTTCTCCGATTCACCGATGGCATCATCGAAAAAGTCATATTACCAATCAACAGCAACAATAGGAATACTCTCAAATGACTAATGGCTAAAGCTTTCCACTGCACAATCAAGAGAGTATGAAGAACATAAAACAAGTATTCTTTCAGATTATATATCATAAAATTAGTTCATATGTAGCTTACAAAAATAAAAAAAAAACTACAATTTCAAACAGTTCTATAAAGAATGATAAAATAAAAATAAATATTTAATTAGACTAATTCATAAAATAATTGGTTTAACTTCATTGAATCATGGAAATCTTTTGCATTCCTATCATATACAAATAGTTGTGGAAATTTAACATTTGAATCTTTTTCTGCTGAGAGGGAAAGTTGAGAAGAGATTATAGACAGACAAAGGAAAGATAACATTTTCAAATAGACCTGCAAAAATTTGTGTATAAATTGACATCGTTTGGCAGTAGCTGCCGTCAGTTCAATTTGTGTCACTCAGAGATCTAGTCAGCAATTAAATTATATTTATTAATTGTCGAAAATTATGTATATGCTTTAAGTAGTAACTATTAAGAGGTTGTCTTGAATATGAAATCAACCTTTTAATTTACTACTTGCAGCAAGTGCAATAAATGCAAATCAGTTCGATTCACAAATTTGTTGTTTTCATTGTTTCTGTTGGAAAAATGAAACGCTTAAGTAGTTGATACAAGGGCGAGCTTGACAATTAATCGCATTGTGTAAACTACTTAAATGGCAAATTTTTCCATAACATTGCAGAACTACAAAAATTCTACTCTTATTGAAGAGCATAAATTCACAATTTAAAGGCTTTTTCTTGGCTGCTTGCCTGGAATTTTGCCTCAAAATCGAAACCCCAACGCAGACGTATAAGAATGTTGAAGGCTAAAGAATCTCAGGTCGCGCACAAGCTCCAAATAGCGCCCAGATGAAACACTCGAGTTTAATAAAACAAAATCCTGCAGCGATAATTTACAACACCATGCTACGCGGCAAATTGCTTTGATTTAAGCGTGCCAACGTGCCAGGACTCGTCCACACACACACACACAAGCATACACACACTCGCTTATGCTGTACGAGGGAGCAGTGAAAAGGAAATAAAAACAAGCAGTCAACATCGGGACAAGGAAAACCTGCCACAAGATGCTCTCCTTGCCCCCCACTACCCATTTGCTTCACACTTGACTGGCAAGCCAAGCCAAAGGCAAACCAATTCAACATCCGTTTGCCGCTAATTCACACACATATTCACACACACACTCACACATAAAGCGTCTTGACAGTAAGGATATATGAAATACGCGCAAATAACGTGTTAGGAAAATTGTGTGAAAATTGTTATATATATTATATCCGTACGCTGGAGCGCTTGATATGATTCCTTATGCTCCATTCACTGCGAAAGGTGTTGAACAGTTTGCCATCGTTTAGTCGCCGCTGTTGCGGATACGGATACGATACTGACGGATGTTCTTTGCTCCGGATGCGGATACAAAACGGTAGTTTTATGGAGTGTCATTTGAATAGCATGTTGTGTGCAGTGATTTGGCTTAGATCATCTTCATTTGGCAATTCATATGCAGAATCTATAAATTATAATTAGTGATAGTTAATAACATATATATATTTTATATTACTGCTAGAATGTATTAAAATTTTTAGTTATTCTTTGTAACTCAATGGAAACTTAGAGAAATTTTTGATAGCTGAACAATCTTCATATGTTAAAAACTAAAATAATTACTGAAATACGTTAGAAAGTATTTTTGAATATTTGAACAGACATTGCCAAAATGTTTCCCAAAAATTCCTTTAATTTTGTCTATAAATAAAGGACACAATATAAATAATCAATAAAATCAATGAATATTATTCTGTGAAGTCGAATACAAAACTCTAGTTTTATGGAGTGTCATTTGACTTATTATTAAAATTGAATTACTTACTTACTTACACGAAAATATATGTTAATATATTGCCAACAAATTTATTTCGTTGCTCCTAACTTAAATCATAAATTTCAATACAAATTGTTGATAGACTAAAATAAATACAGAAAAATGTTGGAAAATATATACATTCAAAAGTTTTATTTTTAAATAAAGAAATTTTATAAATAAATGATAAAATCAATCAATGGTTATTAAAATAACATTTTATATATAAGATACGAGTATGAACAGTATTGGATATAATTCGATTATAACATACTTTCGATAAACATTTATATTTTTACTTACACATTCTTCTTTTGTTTACTTATATTAAATATCAAAATCAATCAAAAAAATATATGTGTAACAGACAATTCATAAAAATATGATTTAATGTTTCACTACAGTTTTTCATTTCATTATAATATTGAATTATCCTAGAACTACTAGAACTCAAACGTAAATAGTTTCGACCTCTGGACAACAGGGTGTCTGTCCAAAAGAGTTTTATTAGTTGTTTAAAAAATACACCATGGGTAGCGTCACACAAAAAATGTCTAACTGAAAAGGCAATCGGTTTAATAAATGTGCCCCCAATGGGAATACTCATTGTACTCACAATTTTCATTAAATATATTGCAATAGATATAGAATTTCGAGACCAAAAGAGAGGCATTTGAAAAACTCAACTTGACGAGTAGTTGCTGATCAATAACAAAAATACTTCATCGGATCCTGTTACCTATGTACATGCATTATATTTAGTATATTAAGTAGACAATTATCATGAAAATCTGCGATATTTTATATGAAATTCATTAAATGGTTTCTTTTAATTTATATTCGTGGACAAATAGTAACAATGAAGCAAATGAATGCTTAGCACTTGTTTAGCGCTTTTGTCTAAGCGAAATAATTGCAATTAGTGACAACAAGAAATGTCGGCAATCGGCTTTTTGGCCCGTCACGAACAGAAATCCAAACACATTGCTGACATTGTTGTGGGCACGTGGCAGATTTATACAGACAAAAAAGGAGATTATTCCATGTGAGCTCGACTTTAAGTATGAATACGAGTGCAAAATAACTATTATTGTTAAATGGAAATTTATTTAATTGCAGACAGAAGCAGTCTTCAGTTCAGTTTAGTTTCGACTTTAAATTTGAAGGACATTTGCTGCAGTTTGCACCTCGTGGCAGAGGCAGCGTTTGCCTTCGCGTAATACCAAAAATGTCTGTAAAGTTGCACGTGACTTTGCCGCAAGTTGCAATATTTTCAGCTAAGCTGCAAGCTCAGAGCTGACAACAGGCCATGGCAAACTTGAAATCAAAACTAAAAATTCTGAAAGTCACATAGCACAAAGTTTGGCATACTCTCGCTCTCTCACTGTCTCTCTCCCTCTCTATCACTTTTGCACTGTACTATAGGTAGATTGTTGGCTTGTATCTGGCGGATACGTTCTGGTTGGCGTCGCGGCAAACTCTGTAAAAGTCACTCACTGTTTACCTAAATGATTTTGCATTTTGTTCTTTTCTTTCAGTTTTATATTTGCTCTGCTTTTGTTAGCAAACTTTCTTTCTTTTCATCGTTCGTTTTTTCTACTTTTTGCATAAAAACTAATATTGTGCCAGCCAGTTTATTGGAATTGAACGGCCAAAACAGAAAAAAGGAACTTTTTGCAGCAGGTAACACTCGTATCTTGTAGTTTTATGGAGTTCACAGTTGGAGCCACGAAGAAAAAGTTGTGTGCATGGAAATCGCAGCTGAAATGTCGTAAAAATCAACGCATTGCATAGAATGGCGTTAAATGTGCGACTCTAGTTGTCTTTGTCTCTCTCTCTCTCTCTCTCTCTCTCTCTCTCTCTCTTTCTCTTGAGCTGTAAACTTCTTCAACGGATTTTGGTCTTGTGGTTAGTTTGAGCCATGTTCTGGCCAAGGCAAAAATCTCCCTAGTATCCATTGTCGTTTTCTGCGTATCCGCAACCGCATCCGCCTCGTCTTTGCTTTATAGGTACGTGTTTGGCATTTGATATGCTTGAAGCGTTGTCCTTGGCTATTGGTCCGACTTCCATCAATATGCAAGTATTTCATGAGTCCGCTTCAATGGCTCTAATTAATGTTTAAATTGCGACTTTTATTATTCACAGGATTTGCGGCGTGGCCCACTGACCATAAAACTCAACATTGCCATTGACGTCACACAGTCAAATGATTTCGTTGACGTTGACATCTCTATACAATTATAAAGGTCAGACAAATTATGCGCACATAGCCATTGTATTTGTAGTACGCTTAATAAAAAAATCTAAGAAAGTCAAAAGAATACGTGAATTGTAGCAGGCAGGCCTGGGCACATAATAGAATGTCAAGGCTAGAAATATTGTAACATAACTTTGACATAAGTAGAACTAAGTAAAAAAGAATCGAATTTGTCATTACTGTAATTATTTGATTACTGTAATTAAATAAATGAAGCTAAAACTCCCGCCTATCAATACTCTAACCGCTCCAATCTAATTGCTCTGTCATCTCAATAAGAGAGTTTATTTTGCGGTTACTACTTTGAGAAGTAAGAGAAATGGCTGGTCCTTTGGAATGCATAGTATTCTTACTTATTTTATACACCCTCTAAGCTCAATAACTTGGCCTAATTATCACTGAGATTGAAATTCAGCAACTTTAGACTAGAATATTTTTTTTTTTGTATGGCGCTCACGAGAAATTATTAAATTTGAGAACTGCGATTGTGGAAATGTAGCATCACATTGTATGCAAAAACAGTATATATACATACATATATTATCGAAACATCTCATCATCACTAATATTAAAACAGTATATATTGTACGTATATGTATATCTAGATATTGAATATCGATTGTTCTTTGGCCTTACATGGCCTCACTTTTTCTATACTTCCTTCTCTTTTGTCGTAATCCTCAAAGAATAAAGACGTGTCCGCTAGTTGCTGAGTGAAATATAAAAGTGTTTTATTTCATAAACTATATTGAAATATATAAAACTTATTAAGCGTGCTCAACTAAACATTATCTGTGCGGATTAACAAGCAATAATTGGATTTTCAACAGCGTTTTAAAGGCTGGTTCTGATATGAACTCTGAACTCCAAAATTCGTGTTTACCTTTGCACCCCTAGGCAGTTGTTCGAATGATGTAATGGTATAAGCACGTGAATAATAGAATCTCATATTTAAAGAAAATGCACTTGGTCTAAATAGGGTATTAAGCTCAGCATAAATGAGCTACATAAGAAGCATCGATATTATCGATAGTAGAAGGAGTGCGAACTTTAAGTCTGCTGTTTCTATAATTTAATTTAACAATAATCTTTTGCGTGAGACCCAAGTCACATATTTACATTTGTATTTAAGAAAACCAACTTATTTTATAGATTCAATAATTTAATGAACCTTCATTTGTTGTTAAGGAAATTATTAATATAATTTATTAATATTCTGTTGATATACATACATTCAACAATATCAACGAGCTTTTAACTTACCGTTACCTTAAATTATTAAGAAATCCTGACGAACGCAAATGATTTGCGATTTGTACAAGGTTTTTTCAGTGTCAGCCAAATCCACAATCTGACGCAGCTTGTTAGAGGAAGGCGTCTCCGAATTCCATTTCATTCAGTCAAATTCTCATCTAGGATTTCGGTTTTTTTTTTGTTTGTTGTATTCATCTCCTGTTGGGGAAAGGTAGGGGAGTTGTTTTTGGAGTGGCTGGTGCACTGTCAAAAGGAAACGATATCAAGTGCTTCAATCAAGTCAAACTTGCAATATAAATTCAAACATTTTCAATTCAATGCATTTTTGTGGTTGTTGCCAGTCAAGCGTTGGCAATGCTATGAATATTCCTGAAATTCCCGACCATTTGCACAAAACCTTCACAACGCTATGAAGTATCCTTTTCTCCTAGCTCAGCTTCGTCCCATCCCCATCATCCCCCCATCCGGCACCCCGCCAAATTGCAGCGTTTCAATCAAATGTTGCCTGGCACGAACTTACCTTTCCCATTTACTGCTCTTGTTGTTGTTGCTTTTCTTGTTGTTGCTTGTGTTATTGTTGTAACATTTACGTAGCACGTAAATTGCAATTTTGAGGCAGACGGCATCCTGCAACACAGGAAACACAGGAGCAGCAGCAGCAGCAGCATCAACAAGCCAAATCCTAGTCGCGGTCAAGAGCAATAAATTGGATTGCGGTTTCTGGACTGCATCCCCTATCCTACCTTCCCGTCCTTCCATCCACCGTCATCATCACATGCCACAAGAAAATAAATTTATTATTATTCGTTTTGACTTCAGACAATTACAATGCAGTTAATTTAATTGTGTTTAACCAGTGATTCGTTGAATCAACATGACTGCCAGTGGTTTTGGCATAAACTTCAGTTCAGTCCAGACTCTTCAAGAAGATGAAATAATCGAATATTTATTTATATTGACTAGGTAAGCTCTAGCTAAAATATTATCAAAATCTTTAATGGGCAGAAAACCAACATTGACTATTCACTTAAGCAAATTGTGTATGAAAAAAAATTGCACAATTATATTTAAGTTGTTTATTTGTGGCTTTAATTTAAGAGAGATTTATTACATATTACATTTATATATTTCATATGGTATATTTTTAATAAAATACATATATTGATATATCTAATAAATTTTGAATTTATTTGGTATATTTTAAGAATAATTTTAGCGTGTTTTTGATTGAAAATTGGTGACGATTATTTCATAGTCGAGTTTAGAACACAATTAGTGTAGTACAACTAAAGAATATAAAATAATTTTCACAAAATCAATTTTACATATATATAATATTTAAATACTTCCCAATTTTGTATTCTCTATTACTCAACGAATACAATCATTTTTGAAGTATGTTTGTATGCTAAATTTCATGATTATATTTAATTGGAACTACCTCAACAAATTTACCATTGACTCTCTTGCCCCTGGCGAATAATCTCTTAATAATTCATCGTTATCAATGCGAAGCACAAAATCAACAATCTGTTAGTTTTACGTACATACGTGTTTGACTTGTGACCCATCGACCTGAACTCACCGAGTCGAGAAAGTATCGTGGACTGTATTCGTTTCGTTTCTCCTGCCATTGGCTGCCACAACTTGAGTTAATTTAATAAATCTTGAACAACTGAATAAGCTTTAAATTAATGACCCTGTAAAGTTCATATAAATTATTACGTTATCTTGAGAGCTCGCGTTCGCTGGCAGCAAGGCAATGAAAGCGAGGAAGCAAAGGAAGTCAAAGGGAACTCGACTCTTTCTAACCCACGTCCCCCACCCACAGTTGGCAACTGTGTGGCAGGCAACTGGCAGCTGCCAAGAGTCGCCCAACTGCTTGCCACGTGTGCCACATTATGCCGACATATGCCACACCTACCATTCCATGCCAAATGATTTCTCATTTTCAATGCCACGCTGAACCACAACAACAACAACAACTCGAACGAAAGCTAGCAACATATTTTTCTGCTTTTGCCGAAATCAAATTTGTATCAATTACAATTGCATTAACATATAATTTGTGAGCCTCTCGGATTTCAGCAAAAGCAGCCAGAGAACCTAAAACAGATGTTTCCCTGAAATGAGCATTTAAACGCTAACCAAAGTAACTGAGCTGAGCTTTAACTTTCCTTAGCTTGACATGAATTCTGAAAGTGAATTGAAAGGGTTTTTAAGTCATGAGTGAAGAAAATGATATGTTTGATATTTAAGAATCTAGAAGCAGTCAATATTATGTCAAGCAAACAAACAAAAACCACTTTCAAAGGGATCTAACATATTCTAATATAGTCTTGTGTTTTCAGTGAAAAATTTTGCTTGTTTTATTTTGTTTTTTATGTTTCACTCATATTTTTAATACATAATTGAATATATTCAATATTTACAGAACTTCGTCCTTTGCTCCGCTGCAAAAAATAATAATAAATAGTAAATAATAAATAATAATAAAAAATTGTTGCTTCAAAAAAGAATATTCTAAGAGTAATAATCTCATCTTAACAACTGCGTTATATTGCTTGAAATCTTTAGTTTTTAGTATAATATTCTTTGAAAATTATATGCTTGATATTTAAGAAAATAAAGTTTCATAAATTAAAATAAACAAGCACCGAGTCGAGTCTTTTGCTTTATTACATTTTTAAATTTGGAATATTTCAAGACTTTATTTTTTGCTAAAAATAACAAATAAAAATTCAAAAATTTTGTTTATGAGTTTATGATAGTTTTTTTTTATAATATTATATGACAAAAATAAAATCATTCTTAAAAAACATTGTATTAATATATCAACAATCCAATGATTACTCTAAAAGATTTTTTAAGCCGCTTGAAGTCTATCTTGATAAAAGCATTTCCTCGTATACTCTATATCTTGTGCTGTTAATTGTAATTAAGATAAACTTGACTTAAATCGCTATAAAATTGCCAGATTGTAACATATGTATTTTAAATGAGTCTGTATCGTGAGCACAAAGGACAAGATGTCTTTAACCTTTAGCAAATTAACTAATTTAACCCTTTGGGAATATTTCTCAACTTCTCACCAACAGCGCGACAATATCAACATAAGGAGCGCCCAGTATGAAAGCGTGTGTGTTAAACATACAAATATATGCATACTTCAATAAACTATGTATGTGTATGGGTGTGTGTGTGTGTGAGGGTATGGGTGTGGAGATGTGTGCTCCACATCAACTGAAAAGCCCCAAGTAGATTACTAACCAAACAAGGGCTACAAAGTTGCCATTGTAGTTGTCGTCTTGGCCTTGCCCCGGTCGAAAGCCAAGGCAAGTTGAGCCAACGGAGGATGCTAACGATGATGATGATGATGATGATGATGACAATAACGATGTTGCGACCCAATTTCCATATACACCAGGCAGCCAGGCAGCCGTCGGTTTTTGGCTTAACTAGCCAAACTTGTGAGAAGTTTGCGTGCCAAGTTGGCATAACAGCAAGTCAAACAAACGAAAGCTAGCCGGAGACCACATACGGACATTGCCTACACCTAGAGATTGAGATTCAGATGCTGCACGGGATTCCAGAGATCCCAAATCCCCAACTTAAGGCTCGAACGGGGTCGAGATGGCAACCAGCTTCCACTGCGGTTAAGGGGCAAACAGAGCGAAACTTGGCTACCGCAAAACTGAAGAGAGGCGGCAGAGACAGGACAAAACAGGACGAACACGCCTCGCAGCTAATAATATTGAATAAAATTGAATTTGCCGCCGTTAGAATTGTTATAAAATTATTAAACAAGGCACAGGGATTGTGGTATTGTGAAGGAATCTCTTTTGGTTTTGGCAACAATTTCGTTTGTGGCCGTGCCAAGTTTGCCAAGGATTTCCCTCTTTCCCTTCCGTTTCCCAAAAATTGCCGCATACATAATTCAATTAAACTCTTTGCCAGAGTGAACAAATTTCTGCATTTTGCAAGGAAATGGGCAAATTGTAATAGTTTTGCAATTATGCGGCAATCGCAAATGCCAAGATAATGGCCCAGCTCCTCGACCCGTTCGATGTGGTTTGGCAATTCAATTGGTATGTTCTATACTCTAAGGTTTTTAAGTAGTTCAAGCTACGTGTATATCGAGTATACAGATTAAATGTTGAATTACAAGAATAGCACGCTTGAATTAAAACCACTTTCATGCATTGCAACATAAAGGGAGGCTTTGAATTGCATTTGGTATTTGGTTTTCAAATTGTATGGCCTGCAGATCTTTCACTAAGCTTAATCCTTTTAGTACAGACTCTAAGACTCAGAGTTTCGTGCATGAATTGTTGAATTTTAAATTATAATTTATTTGATAATTATTATTGCTATACGAAGTTGGTGTTGATTTGTTTTCTCTAAAATTAGCCAATTTGAAATGACTTAGCTTTAAGCCTCCGATAACTGAGAAATTTCCTGGAGGAATTAATTAACTAATTTCCAAACGCAGTCTAGTCAATGAAGAAGTCTCTTATGTATTCTATGAAAGTTAATAAATAATTAATAAATACAAAAAAATTTAAATAAATAATAACAAAAATAAAAATAATAATAAAAAAAATCAAGTAAAAAAGCTACAGTTGAGTTTGCTCGACTGTGAGATACCCGAAACTCATTTTGAATAAAAGTAAAACAGAGCGGTATTTTCACACCGAATTAATATACCGCAAAAATACTGAAATAAAAAGAATACCACATTTAATATATCAATGTAGTAACATCTTCGAAATATACTATAGAAAACAAAATATGCTTTAAATAGACAGTCAGCGAAAGCAGCAAATTCATATACAACAAAAATACTAAAAAGTACCCAAGCCCAAACAAAATATACTAGACTGCCAGCCAAAGCAGGTAATACCCAATTTCAGTTGGCGTTACTTGCCATACAAAAGTATTTCTTTAAGGAATCATAAATACTATAGTTAGTATTATCTGTACTAATACTATAATATGTATAAGCTTGGTTTTTTAATTTTTCTTCGATTTCTGGAGGCGGAAAGGGTATAATTAACTTACAAAGGATGACTTTGGAAACTTCGCAAGTGCGAAAATGTAACTTGCCGACGAAGATGAGATGGATTTTATACCACACTTCATAGAAAAAGGAAAGAAAATTGGTTATTAAACTGTTATGTTCAGTTTTATACAGCATGCACGAATATTTTCAGATAAATGCAACAAAATTAAATTCCATAATAATAAAGAATACTCACAAATAAGTTTATTATTAAATAATTATTGGAATACGACGAATTTCCATTTATTGAAAATTAATTGTTTTCCAAAATTGCTATGAAAAATGCCGCATAACCCACATTGGCATTCAACTTATGCGGAATTCGTAGCTTAAATAACATAAAAGCTGTTGCAATGCATTGTGAGAAAGTAGCTGGGAAATTGAGAAAAGCTGCTTACCCGTTTTAACAATTCAATTGAATCGAGTATTTCAGTTGTCCAGCTGTGGAAACAGACATGCCACTGATTTTACCACAATGTAAATATCCAGCTATAAATCCGCAAATCAAATGCAATCAATTCAAATTTCACACTTCAATATTCATTAGAAATTTATTTTGCATTTTACGACACTCAAAGCCATGACTGCAGAACCCAGAGTACAGAACAGCGCAGCTGAGAGTCTCAGCAAAGGATGAAATGGTGGCAAAGTTTTGAGGTAGAGCTGCTGGCAAGGATCCAGTGCAATTTTTGCAGTACTCAATTCACTACCGGATGGCAAGCAAAAGCAGCAACAACAACAATAACACGACGAAAATAAAAAATTGCAAATTTTGCGCAAAATTAGCTGCCAATTGTTTTCGATACCACCAGGAACAACAACAACAACAACTTGGCTGCTATGCTTCAGATAAATTGCAAACGGAAATTGTGCAAAACCAAGCAAGAAATTCTGCAAAATTGCCGACAGCTGCATTCGCAATTGGCAGCTGCTGTTTGGAGTAGCATAAAGTTGTGTAACTTTAAAGAAACTTGCAGCAACAGCTAATTTTGCAACAATTTATTACAATTAAAGATGCCTAAGCAGCTGTGCGACCAAACAGAAAACCAACTGTGACTCACACGGCGTATGCGCAATGAAAAACACTGGCTAATGGCAAAAAGGTTAAGGTATTTTCCCCTTCTCTCTATCTCCCGCTCAGTCTTTCTATGTGTGTATTCGTGTATTGTGCACATAACTTAATTATGCAGAAGTGTAAACGTTGCCAGCAGCATTTGCCAGCACACATAGGGGTCTCAGTCTGCGATTTCGCCTGTGCAGCTCGGCAGACAATGCGCCGCTTGAAGTCTTTTCATAAGCTCAAAGTTCATAATAGGATTTAGTTTCTGTAGCCTCGATGCCTCCTCATCATGATGATGATGCATGTGCCAGCTAGCCGGGCAGCCAACAGCAGCAGCAGCAGCAGTTGTTGCTGTTGCAAGTGTTGCCATAGTTTTTTCTGTCACTGCGCGGACACTGGGATAAATCGAAATAGTTTACGGAATTACTGATTATTTTATTTGATATTGTAGGGCGATAATTATTTTAAAATGTTCTCTTCATTACTATTTAACTTGAAGTTGTTTTACATATTTTAATTAGAGATTCATTTTGTAGTTCAAGCCATTGTACATTCTGATGACTTGACTAAGTCCACACACCACATGTTGCCAGAGACTTTTGCTGTGGCTATAAGCTAACCAAACTATTATTTAACAGTTGTTTTCTACATTCAAAAGGTACATAAATTAGAGAATAAAATGCAAGATAACTAAGTAATTATTAAATATGATAATTAAAATAGATGGTATTGAAATTGAGGGTTTCCCAGTTGGGTTTCTTAATGAATAAAATGATAAAGATAAAATAATTTTTAATTAATATGTATTGAATTCTGCCCTATTAAGATCCCTTGCAGAAAGAAAAGCTAAAGATAAGCCACAGTATAAATATAATATATATAATTAAAATTTGCAATTCTGTACATCTCAATTTTAATATGTATTTTATACATTTCATACATACTTTTATTCGATTATTCTAGAATCTAAAAAGATATAAATAAGATAAGATAAATATATATAATTACGATTTGCAATATCTTATATCTTAATTTAAATATATTATATATCTTTTACATTTACATCATAGGTAGGACCGGCTGCCCCTGTACGGAGAAAGCATAGACCAATCCGTAGCTGTACTGGATGAGCGTATCTTTGTCTCAGAAGTCGCACAGTGCGGATGGATTTTTGGCAAAAGCCAGTGACACGTCACGAATATCGTTGTGGCACGGTGAATTAAGGTATTTCAGCCGGAGTCGGGATAACGCTGGGCATCTACAGAGAAGATGCTCAAGAGTTTCCTTAACTCCGGATTCGTTGCATTTCCTGCACTGATCACTGTTCGTGATACCCAGTTTTACAGCATGGACAGCCGACAGACAGTGACCAGTTAAAATGCCTAGCATTAGCCTACAGTATTTCTTTGAAAGCTGCATGACGAATTTGGCTAAGTTGTTGTTTATTGAAGTACACATTACCCTTGCAGTTTTGCATGAGTTGGTATTGCGCCAGCTCGCGTCCCACTCTAGTCTAGAGCGCACTTCAATTTCCCTGCCTAGAGTTCGCAGGGATATCGGAACATTGCACATGTTACCGACATCGAGCCCCACTCCCTCTTTGGCAAGAGTGTCTGCGATCTCGTTGCCATTAATGCCTTGGTGGCATGGGATCCAATAGATACGCACGACCGCAGGTACGTTCAGCGACTCTATTGCTCTTCTGCTATCCAGGACAACTTTGGACTTGACCACATCAGAGTGAATTGATCTTATTGCAGCCTGTCTGTGAACAAAGATATTAATTGAGTTGTGATTGTGATGTAAATACCGAGTTACTTCTGCAGCCTTGCCAATGGCATTTACTTCCGCCTGGAAGATGCTGTTATGGTCATGGAGTTTATAAGAGTGCTTGGAGACCGGGTTTGGGCAGTATACGGCCGCACCAAATACAGCTAAACATCTATTTCGCCATGTACAAGGCTCCGGTGGCCTCCTTCACCCTTTCTAGCACGTTGAGCTTCCATATCAGTTTGCTATCCAGGACCACACCTAGGTATTTTACTGCTTGGCTCGGCACTAGCATAGTACATGCTATTTTAGGAGAGGACCACGCAGGTATACCTCTTTGTGAAGAGCATAACGTCCGTTTTGTCCGCGTTAATGCTGAGCCCGGCTGCTACAGCCCATGCCTTAACTTCCCGCAAAGTAAGTTCCACTACGGAACTGAGGGTGCTTGGGTATTTCCCAGTTATCAGAATACTTATGACATTGGCATAGGCAATTAACTTGGGAGCCCGTCTAGTAAATTTTTGTAATATGCTATTCACAGCCAGGTTCCAAAGGAGAGGCAAGAGGACCCCGCCCTGGGAAGTGCCACTTCGCACTTCCTTTGCAATGGACGAATCGCCCCACGTGGCCACCACCCGCTTGTCACTAAGAAGGCGGTTGATCCATCGGTAGATCGCTGGAGCCGTGTTCACTGAGGTAAGGCCCTTCATAATAGCGTCAGTAGTGAAATTATTGAAGGCGCCTGAAATCTCAAGAAAAGCCCCCAGGGCATATTCTTTGAAGTGGGCTGCTTCTTCAATGGAGGCTACAAGAGCATGGAGAGCCATCTCAATAGACTTGCCCATCGTATAAGCATGCTAGTTTGGGGCCGTCAGATGCAATGAATTGCTTCTGATGTGCATATCAAGTAGCTTCTCCAGAGTTTCATGCAGAAAAGAGGTTAGGCTGATTGGCAGAAAGTCATTTGGGACCACGTGACTGCATTGACCCGCCTTAGGCAGGAAGATGACTTTTGAGGTCCTCCAAGAAGTGGGGATATGACACCATGCGAGGCATTGCTGGCTTGCAGCATCGCTGGTGAAAGTCCATCGAGACCCGGCGACCTTACCTTTGCAAAGGAGTTGATAGCCCAGATAATTTTGTTTGTTGTGATTAGGCCGGTAGGGGGTCTCATAGCTGGGAGACTAGGAAAGAGCTGCCAGTCATTGTTCTCTGTTCCAATACATCCCGGGAAATGAGCTGAGAGCAGTGCTTCAAGAGTTTCAGCGCTGCTCTCCGTCCACACTCCATCGCCCGACTTGAGCAGACTGGGACTGGAAGCCTGCTTGGACAGTAGCTTCCTCAGTCTGGAGGTGTCTTTAATGTTGTCCAGGTCTGAGCAGAAGGCTCTCCATGAGGACCTTTTAGATGAGCGGATCTTCTTGTAGGACTTCAGGAGAGACTTGTACTCGTCACAGACATAGACGTTGTCCGTCTTCTTAGCAAGTTGGATGAGAGATCAAGAAGCGATGAGAGATCTGGATTCCACCAAGGTGGCTTCGATGGTCTCGTCGGTCTGGAGAGCTGACAGGAACGCACATAGTAGCCCTTCTGAGAGGACATTAACTGATGTTTCGAGGTCCTGAACCGAGTTGATTGTAATCGGTGGACCAAGGGATTTGGTAACGAGACTGGAGAATTTCACCCAGTTCGTGTTGCGTGGGCTTCTGAGCGGCTCAGCCGTAGAGACCTTGTTAAAAAAAATCTTGAATTGAATATACTTGTGATAGGAAAAGGAGGGTCTATATCGATATAGTACCACATTCTAAATATACCAATATACCAGATTGTCGGCCAATGAAACTAAGACCCCTAGTAAGTAGGCATTTTTGCTCGTACAAAAATGTTTCTTTAATAACTTCCACAATTTTTATCTGATCGCACCCAAATTTTAAAATCATGAATCAGAACTACTATAGTTATTATTGTATATACCAAAATTCTTTAGCTTCAAAATTACGCTTGTTTATCGATTTTTGTTGATTTGCAGGAGCGGAAGTATGTATGTGTGGCAAAAATTTGAAACAAAATTGATGCGTGCAAGCATAACAAATTCTGTCGAAAAAATTATAGCTCTATCTCTGAGATCTAGGTGTTCATACGGACAGACAGACATGGCTAGATCGTCTCGGTTATTAACGCTGATCAAGAATATAGGGTCGGAGATGCCTCCTTCTACCTGTTACATACATTTCCTGCCGGCACAAAGTTATAATATACCTTTCTACACTATGGGTTGCGAGTATAAAAACTTAGTTCGGTGTTAACAAAAAAAAAAATGTGGAGAAATTTGAAATTGATTAAACATGAATATTCCCCACACTAAAACTAGTGTTTAACGGCCTTAAACAAAAAGCTTGACGTCACAGCTTTGCTGGCCGCATCAGCTGGTTCAACACTACAAACAGATGATCTGCATAAACGACGGCAAATATCTTGGTAGCCAGAGACAGCTGCATGACGTTCACCGAGCGAAGAAGAATTGCTTTCAAGAAGGCTGGAGATAACATTAGTTTCTGATAAAGAAACACATGCGTCCTACAGCTTCGCCGATATCCATCCACTGCAGTTATTAAATATCAATCCTGATGGCTTAATAAAAAAGAATCAATTTCAATAAAACGCCCCTATTGCAAATCAAATCAAATAGAGGAAAGTGCTCATCGGGGCCGGAAATTATGGGAATACTAGTGGACAAACCTAGAGATGGAGGTAGAGGATCTTCAAACAACGGAAATATCGCAAGGAAATTCTTTTGTAATGCAGATTTGAGCTCCGAAATAACAGGAATCGATGCATCTTTGATTCACAGATGTGCAACATTATTGCAAGCCATGGCATCGGGATTCAAAATTAATGTGGAGAAATTTGAAAATTACGCGCTGGATACAGCCAAATATCTTATAGCTGCATATCCATGGTACTATTTACCGGCTACCGTCCATAAGGTCTTAATTCATGGTTCATCTGTAATAGAGTGTGCATTAGTGTCGATAGGAGAGATTTCAGAGGAAGCAGCAGAGTCCAATAACAAGGAACTAAAAAAATGTAGAGCACAGTCGGAAAGTATTTCGTACTTTAACAAACACAGATGTCATGAACTATTTATTATTGCGTTTAGATCCATTTTTAACAGGACAGAGACAACTTCCTAAAAAAGATAGGTCGAGTTTGCTTACATCTGTCTACGAATTACTTGATGATGCTTTATAATTTTTGTTTCATTTATATTTTGTTTGTCGATTTTTATATTAGTTTTTTAAGAATATGTATAACTACGAAAAATATCTTCCATACCAAAATCGTAATAAATTAGATTAAACAAATATGTTTTTATAACTAGGTATCGATTGTTTCTATGGGAGCTATAGGATATAGCCGATCGATATGTCCGATTTTTGTTGCTATATGTTTAGACAAATTTGCTAAATTATTGTTATAAATTTCAGCACGTTATGACCATTATTAGTATTTTTGGCCGCTCTTCCATACAAGCGGATCCACTGTGCACTGATTGCTCCGTACTTCTTCTGACATTGAGGCCCGCATAGTACAAGCACCGCATGATTATTGTACAAAATAGCAATGTCTAGGCAAATTATAGCTTTAAATTTGTATTTAATTATAAAATTTCATATGGCTGTATTGCCCGCAAAGCAGGTACACCCATACCTGCATATATTTGTATGTATGTATGGTTGCTTTGATCGACACGATAAATAATAATATTAATGTTCGGCCAAGAGAAATTTCACTGCATCCCGCATCTAGAATTTATTTTTATTTTATTACTGTACTGATTACTCATTGAATTATATATATCAACTAGTCGACCCGGCGAACTTTGTTCCGCCCTTATGATGTTGTTTTGTTTTTATTATTTCATTTATTATTATTGCCGATTTTTAAATTTTTTCAATTTTTAAAAATTTGCGGATTTTTACATTTTACCAATTTCCAAGATTTTGCCGATTTTTACTTTTTTTTAATTTACAAAATTTTGCCGATTTTTACATTTTTTTTCAATTTCCAAAATTTTGGGACTTTTACATTTACTTTTATGTTTTCAAAATTTGTCGATTTTACAATTTTTTCAATTTCCAAAATTTTGCCGATTTTACGGTTTTTTGTCAATTTCCAAAGTTTTTTAAAAAAAATGAAAAAATCGGCAAAATTTTGGAAATTGAAAACAAATGTAAAAATGTGCAAAAAATTTTAAAAATTAAATAAAATGTAAAAATCAGCAAAATTTTGGAAATCAAAAAAATGTAAAAATCGGCAAAATTTTGAAAATTAAAAAAAAAAAATCGGCAAAATTTTGGAAATTGATAAAATGCAAAAATCGGCAAATTTTTGCAAATTGAAAAAATGTAAAAATCGGCAATAATAATGAATTAAATAATAAAAAAAAAAACAACTTCATAAAGGCGGAACAAAGTTCGCCGGGTCAACTAGTTTATATATATAATTCAATATAAATGAGTAATCAGTAGAGTAAAATAAAAATAAATTCTAGATGCGGGATACAGTGAAATTTCTCTTGGCCGCACATTAATAACGTTTAATAATTAATATTATTATTTATCGATTGACGGCTGTTTTCCCTTAAGCTTTTCAATAGTTCCTCCTTTGTTATTGGCTTGATTTTTTTAGTGGATAATTTTCGACTAGTGTCCCCTTAGTAGAGGTGTCGGATATGGGAAACTTTGCTGTATTTATTTTATACATTGTGAAATATGTATTTTGGATTCAAACCAGGAAAAAAATATTTTCAAATTTGATAAATGGGAAAATTTCAACAACTCTTGTAATAGACCAATTTAAAACCGAACTCAGTTTTTTACCAATTAACGCTATGATATAAAAACAATTTTTAATTTAACGCGTTCAGCATTCAATTCAAAATGCACTCAGCTGTATTCATACATATTCATCAACTAAATTTTAGGGTATACAAAACCGATATGGCCCTAAAGCAAAATTTATAGAATGATTCAGAATTTACCCCCATGCTAACTTCCATATATTTTAGCTAATTACGGATTTAATGTTTAGTTGAGAAATAACAAGGAATGGCGAAGCGCAAAGTCTATACTCAGCAAGAGCTAGAGGATATAATTGAAGCTGGAGATTTCAGTAAATTTGTTGTTGCCTTCAGCCATGGAGCTAAGCCTAACCTCAGGGATGAGGACAATCAAATGATCCCCTTTGAGAAGGCCCTATCAACAAAAGGATGTGGTGGTTTTATAATGGTGTGTCTGTTTGCTGGCTGCGATCCCAATTACGTAAGTGAATAAGTTAGTGATTAATATTTATGAATATATAAGTGAAACCCCAAATAGGTTAATCCGATTCTTAATAAAGCTGCCATCCACTATGCAATCGATTCATGGAGTACGGACAATCTTTCCGAGCTGGTGAAACGACCCAACTTCCAAGTAGATGTTGATCACATGTACGAGGGGGAAACAGCATTAAGTAGATTAATCAAAAGCCTAAAAAAAGAGAATGCTCCCAGTCTCACTGACGCCATTCGATTGCTATTGAACAAAGGTGCTTCTCCCAATATTGTCGATTCTGATGGCAAATCTCTCATGGAACAAGTGCTACTCAACGAAACAATCTCGCAAGAAATACGAACGAGTTTGATCGTAGAGTTCCTAAAAACGCCCGAAATCAGTCTGGTCAACTATCTTGAAGGACTCGATTATCTATTGATGCATTCTCTCGACGGTAACAGTAACCTGCTCTACTATCTCCTAGTGCGTCCGTTACTCAGTAAGCCTGTTTGGCAAATGCTCGACACTTTGTCGCAATACCGAATGAACATTGTAAACTGGGATAACAAGAAAATGTTGCGACGTTTGCTCATAGAGCACATCACAAAGCATACTGAGAAGGCACTCGAAACAGTGCTTGCCACCCTGGAAAAGAATTCGCCTCAGGAAAATGAGTATCTGGTGGAGTTGGCTGTCAAAGCTGGAAGCTGGTCGACTGCTCTCGAATTGCTTAAGAGCGAATTTCTCAAGACGGTGGCCAAGAGCACGCTTCTAAAAACAATGATTAAGCAGGTGCAATTGAAGCCGCTGGACAATTACCTGCAGAGAAACGAATACCAGGAGTGTTTGCTGCAATGGCTTAAAGATCGGCGGGAGTTTATCAATGACTTCGATAATGAGCTCAAAACGCCTCTGCATTATGCGGTGCTCTGCCGCAATGAGATTGCCATAAGAGTGCACTTGAAGGAGGGCGCCAGATTGGGAGTGTGCAATGACAACAATCGCTTTGTGATCGAGGATATGGATGCCAAGCTTCTGGAGAAGCATTTCGATTACTGCATCACTGGGCGAGGCGAGAAGACCAGCCATGAGGGTTACGAGATCATAATGAACTTTCTGAATATGACCAACGAGAACAACGAACTCGATATTGCTCCCATTGCCTGCATGGCCCGGTCGAAGGAGCTGTGTACACTGCTGGAGCATCCGTTGATCACCTGCTTCCTGCAGCTGAAGTGGAGTCGACTCACCACCATCTTTATCACCACCCACTTTATAATCAATATCATCTTAAGTTTGATCTTGTGGATCCATATTTGCTTGCGTTTCCCTAAACGTCACAACAACGAGCTTCCTATATGGATTGTTAAGAGTCTGCTCCAAGTGCTGATTGGCTATCTTCTCATTGTGGAAGTCTTTTGTTTTGCGATAGCCAAACATTGGGGCAGATTATTCCATTTTATTCTGATTTTTATGCTCATCCTCACAAACATCGAGTGTGGAGATGACATCCAAAGGCTTATTTCCGTCTTCGCCATCATGTTGATGGGCATCAAGCTGATGAATCTTATTGGTGCCCTACCTGTGCCTTTCATATCGGTGCACATGCTCATGCTGCGCCAGGTGGCTAGTACTTTCGCAACGAGCTTGTTGCAGTACTCCATGCTTTTGTTCAACTTCAGCTTGTGCTTCTATGTGCTGTTTTCCAAACCGAGCTCTACAAATTCAGCGAATTCTACGGATTCAGCGAACTTAACCGGTTCAGCGAACGCAACAGATAATCATTTCAGTCTCTCCTTTGAAAAACTCGATTTATCGTTTATCAAGACACTTGTGATGTTCAATGGTGAAAATGATAATATTGACGCTAATGGATATTTCAGTATTTTTGTGGTGATCATATTCATGTTTATGGTCATGGTCCTGACCAATTTACTGGGCGGCCTGGCCTTCGGCGATACGCAGGTGAGTGAAGTTCAGTGTGCCATAAGTAAATATATTATTTACGTAATCGAAGACTTCAATGCACGGTATCCGAACATGTCTGAGTATTTGCACAAAAACTTGTGTTTCTATACCATGCCCGTCGATCCATGTCACTGAAAAAACTCCATGGTATATTTTAAAAAATATATCTGTTCAATTTATTCATGTATTATATTATAGCTTTTATTTATACGACCGTATACTACTTGTTTGTTGACTTATGCTTATTTCACTATTTATTATTTCTCTTATGCTTCAAAGACTATTCGGGCTCAAGTGGAACTCAATGCTGCCATTTGTCGAGCAAATGTGTTGTACAATTATGAAGAACTCTTGGACTGGAGTTCGCCTCGAATGGAACGTCTGATTCGCTTCTTTAAGAAACTAATGAGAATCCATGCAGATACGTATAGCTATATATCCATATTTCCAAAACAAAAGAATCGGGCGAAGGTGCACAATCAGAGGCATAGAAATCAGAGTACTGAATGTATTGAACTTGCGAATGAAGGAGATAATTTCCTCGGAAGTCAAGTATTTATCGATAATAAAGATAGTACAAGCGATTCCGAATCTCAAATGTATGAGGCGGAGGACTTAAAACAATTTAATATAACAATTGAAAATCAGACTGTTGTCCGAGCTTTTAAAATTATTAAAGAAAAGGAAAAAAAAGATCTCAATGAACAACGACAGGAGGATATCAGGATGCTGTTGATGGAGATCAAAAACCAAAACTTAATGAATCCAGTACATCATTAATTACCAAACAATAAATAAAAGCAAGAATATAACGATTTACTAATTTGTTCATTACTATTAACCAATAATGGTTATCTATCTTCCTTCATTAAAAATTGCACTTTAAAAATCTCATATTAGCTTAAATTGCATCAAGGAAGATGTTAGCTCTCATAAAGTGTGCGTATAGCCTAACTCGTAACAAACACAGCACATTAACTGCAATTTTACGATAATAATTTTTCAGATCAATTTGAACTGAAATAATATTCATATAAACTAATCAATTTGAACTGAAATAATAAATGAATTAGAGGTGGAGATCTGTCGATACTAGTCGATATTCGACTATAGTCAATTTTGACCAATCGATAGTGTCGATAGCGTCATCGATTGTCGCCGATATACAAATTTCCCGGCATACAAATTTTGACGTATTGACGCTTGTCTTGTATTCGTACTCGTTACCTCAGTCAAAGCATTTGGCAAGTTTTTCTCCCTTGATCTTTTGAAATACTTCCAGACATGTGAAATTTTACTCTTTTTTTTAGTGCTTCGCCTTTCTGGTACAGAATCCTTTTCAAAGTCTGTGCTTTTGGCATCGCAGTCCAGCTTGACTGTACTTGACACACTAGGTAATGCGGCGAAGTTTATTATAAATTCGACGCATTATAGATAATATTTTTATGTATGTATAATACATTAAATATACATATTTTTGGCAAGTAAGAAATCTACAGTCGAGTGTGCCCGATAGCCGCTACCTATTTTTAATAAAAGCAAAAAATTGCGGTATTCTTCTCAAAATATACCAAAATACATAATATACTGAAAAAATGCTAAAAATATGTATCGATATAGTACCACATTCAAAATATAACAAAGACGGTTCAATATACCAGATTATCAGCCAAAATAACTAAGAACCCTAGTAAGTAGGCGGTTTTGCCCATACAAAAGTATTTCTTTAATAACTTCGACAATTTTTATCTGATCGCAACCAAATTTCAAAATCAAGAATCACAACTACTATTGTTATTATTGTATATACCAAAATTCGCAGCTCTAGCTTTAAAATTATTTTGTTTGTTTATTTGTTATTTGATTTTTTTGATTTGCCGGGGAGGAAGTGGGCGTGGCAAAAATTTGAAACAAACATGATCTCCGGGCAATCATAACAAATGTTGTCAAATTATTATATGTAGCTCTTATAGTCTCTGAGATCCAGTGTTTCATACGGACAGACGGACATGGCTAAATCGTCTCGGCTGTTGATGCTGATCAAGAATATATATATACTTTATATATATACTTTATAGGGTCGGAGATGCCTCCTTCTACCTGTTACATACATTTCCGGCCCGCCCAAAGTTATAATACCCTTCTACCCTATGGGTAGCGGGTATAAAAATGCTTCTGGTTTCGTTTACTTTTCCTGCACTCGCTACTTTCGCTGACAGATAAATTATGCACATGACTATGTACGGCAGTAAAAAAAAAATGCACTTCGGCCCGAGTCCAGGACAGGCGATGGTTTCTGAGGACTCCGACATTTGCTCCACAAAAATGAACTGAAACTGGTCCGTATCTCTGGTCTTTGTGTCTGCCTGCATCTTATAATTTTTGTATGAAAATAATAGCTGGACTAAATGTTAGCATGTGATAATGGAAATTTATGTGCCACAGACACGACACGACACGAGTGAGGACCAAAAACAAAAAGCGAAAAATAGAAAGCAAGGGAAGGCAAACCAAAGTATCAACAGGACGTGAATTTTTAAGCAGTTTGTCTCATTTCGTAGCTGGATAACCCACAGAAACCTCAACTCGCAACCTCAACCCGTGCATTAGTCAAGTCAACGCCTCAGATGAAATGAGGCCTTTCTCTCAACGTCAGTCAGAGAGGATAGCAATTTTGATACTGACTGCGTAATGTATTGATAAACATTAAAAGCCAATCAGCGTAATGGCTTGTGAAGTGAAGTCTCTCGTCTCTCGTTTCTTGCTTCTCGCCTCTCGTTTCGCGTTTCTCGCTTCTCTCAGTAACACACTTCATTTTCAACAGCTCATAAAATTGCAATTGACTCTGAGCTCTGTTTGTGTGTGTGTGTTGTGCTTGTGTATAGATCAATCTGGCATATATAAACGATACCATGAGTGTGTGTGTGAGTGTGTGTGTATTTGCTTCCCTCTGTCCATTAGTGTCTCATAAAATGGCGCAGTCACATACATATGCGCTTAATTAAGTGTATAAATTGATATTTGGTGCAACTTTATGACTGCATTGCAGTCATGTCCTGATTATGTCGCATTTCCTGGATTATATGTTTATACCAACTCGCCTTTACTTCTCTCCTTTTGACTTATACTGTCTTAATGACATTAAATGAGGTTTTCATGGAAAATCTCTTTGTAATGGAAATCAAAGCATAGCTGATTTCACGCTTTATTTGCGATAGGTTGGATGAAATAATTACAATAGTGTCATATGAATGTAGCCTTCGGTATATTTAATTATTTTTGCAGATTAATTAGATATACATATTTTAAAAATAATACTTCACTGTTTTGCTTGTATTCGAGCTCACTTGACTGTAGCTTTCTTACTTGCTTACGATAGGTTAGATTAAGTAATGAAATAAGCAATATGATTAATAAACCAATTTCATTCACTTCTCTTTTAACGAAAAGCAGAAGCGTGAGTAGACCTAGTAACGCATACGAAGCCACATAAAGCCTCAGCTCTCAACAGCCAATATTCGCACTTTAAACTCGCATACCAAACATAAAAAATTAAGAATCCAATATTAATCAACACTTCAGTCTATAGCATTTAAATTAGTAGTAAAATTGGTCTTGCGAAACTCTGAAAACAATTCGAATCGACTTGAAGTGGAAGTGCAAAAAAAGTAAGTGCAATTTTCTCCACATTTCCACTTCCACTTGAAACGCATTCAATGCGGCGCAACTTGTAAAACAATACTCGTTAAACAACATATTAATTTCAGAGCCGCGTTGCAAACATTTTGCGGTACATCAACTTTGATGAAAGTTCGTTTAAAACAATTAGAGATCTCTCTCAGTGGCGCACTCGAGGGAAATTATGGCAAGTAAAAGTCGAAAATGAAAAACGCAGCACAAGTTTGGCCAACTGGCACTAATAAGCGCTAATTTTGTTAGCCCAGAAACAGGAGCAGAGAACAGAAGCACGCAGAGTGAGAAGGAGAAACACAGACGTTGCTGGCATGCCAAATACTTTGACTGACTGAATGACTGACTAACTGATGAACTGATGGAATGGGAATGGGAATGCGAATGGAAATGGGATGTGCACAGGATGGCTACTGATGGACACTTTCGAGGACTTTGGAGGCGCTGCCCGGACGATTTAACAAAGTCAGTGCAGTGCAGTGCTCAGACACTAATTCCATTCATTAAAAAACTTTTTATATGCCAATTTTTGCTGTTCTCTCGCCATTATGCAGTTATGCTTCGCAACGTCCCAACGCTGTCGAGATTGTCCTGCAAGTCCTGCGACATCCTTATTCTCTTTTTTGTTTTTACTGTTGAAAACAAAGCGAAAAATATAAAAGTGAAAAAAGGAAAAATATGATTACTTAGTGCTGCTGTACATCATCAGTCACATAATGAAGTTGCAGCTGCTGAGAAAGACTCGCAACTTCGTAACTTTCGAGTTTATTCCTCTGCTTGTTGTTGTTGTCGTTATTGTTAAAAAGTGTGGCGAGTAAATTAATTAAATTTGCTCTTAGCTACGTGGTATGCTAAGCACTTACTTCGGCGTCAACTGTTTGTTGCCAAAGTGTTGATCTATTAGCCAAAATTGTTGTCAACAACTAGACATAAATATTTACGATAAATCCTGCAGAAAATGGATAAATACAGCACTTCATCTTTGATTTAATTTCTTATTTAATATTTGGCAATGAAACTATTTAATTTAATTTATTAATTTACATTCCCAGCGCTAGAAACTAAAGATATAAATTAGGTGGGTGGTCAGTTTTGTTTATTTAGTATTTATTTACTATTTTATAACTTTGTGCCTACAGGATATGTATGCAACAATCATCGATATATTTTAGTACTTTTTCGGTATATTAAACTATTACGTTTTTAGAATATGGTTCTAAGTTATTGCAAATAGGTAGCGGGTATCTCACAGTCGAGCACACACTCATGGTAGCTTTCTTACTTGTTTTCTAAAAAACAATCTTTTATTTTAAGATTAATATTTTATTTTCTATATAAATCTTTAAATAAATTAAAATAGTTTGAAAAGGCATCAACCAACTATGCAGAGAGGTTTATAAATTTCTATGGCTAATTAAACTTTCACTTCATTTTCAGTAATTTCATCCCTGTGAGCATATTTCTCTAAAATTGCTTTTGTAATAAGGTATAAACAAAGAAAGTAACTAAATCAACCGCAACTCTGTAAATAATTAAAAATTTTTTTTTATGATTTTTACCTATTTTCAACCATTTGATTTTTTTTTTTTTACTACTTTCATGAGATAACTGAATAAACTGGAAAAAAAAACAGACGAGTTCAACTCGTCAATCTTTGGTTCACTTAAAATAAATTAAATAACAAGTGAAAGCTGAAATATTTACAGTGAAATTGACAAGACCACAGGAGTGCATAAAAATCACAGCAGGCAATCGTAGTTCCTGTGGTGACGAAGAGACTCACTGCGGCTTTCAGAGTCCGCAAAGCAGAAGCTGCAACTCCGTGGAAGCGAAAGCAGAAGAGAACAAGAAGCACCGGGCAAGCCACAACGGAAATCGACGGGTAATAAATTTAAATTTATGTTGCCATTTAAAATGGCATAAAAAATTACTATAAATTTATAACCCAGGCAACCACAAAATGTGGTCAACCAGACAATAAAAATGCGGCAGATAGGCGAAAAGTGCGAAAAACTGCAAACAGCAAACGAAAAAACTATACGAGTCAACGAAAATATATAAATCAATTTAGACGTGAAACATGAAACAAATAAAAAGTGGGTCAAAAAAGTATTTTCGGGGGTATTTAATTCTCACAGGCTGTCAATTCAATTGAACTTCGTTTTGTTTTATTTTGAAGCGAGGAGAAATGAGAACCTTGCGAAATGAAATTAGAACAATTGAATTGTAAATATCAGAGCGCAGTACAAAGAAAAGGAAAAACTGTTGAAAATGTATTGGAGAACGGGATGATAACGACAATGACAACGGCAACAACAATAACAACGCAAACGACATTCGACATCTACAGCGACTTTGACCAAATTGCAAATGTTTGTCACGTATTTTACAAATTCACTGCGACGACTACCGTGTCTTGCTATCAACGTATCTGTATCTGTATCCTGTAGTTGTGTATCTGTATCCATGCCCGTAAGACGTGCATGTGCCTGTATTTGTAACTCTAGAGTTGGGACCTTTGCAGGCGAGTATTGTGGCTAGTGTGTCGCCATCGCCCCATCGATTGTTCATTGATATCCTTTGCGGCTTTTTTTCGGAGCTGAGGCTGAGTGGGAGGACTGACTGGCTTCGATAAAATGGCAACTGACATTATTATGTAGCTCATGTCTTTATGTGTGTCAGGTTGAGCCGCAGAGCATTTGGCTATGACATTTTTGCGCCCGTAAAATAAGCCAAATTATAGTTGGGAAGGCAGGTTTAAATCGGATCGCAATAAATGCAATTGTCCAAATTGCAAAGAGAGAGTTCTGAGGGAATTTCCTGATTCATTTCAGATGTGAGCAAAATATTAAAATAAGCAAACAATACGAGTTTACTTTAAAAATACAGTACATTTATTTTGTTTTTGTCTTTTGCAAAAATGAGTGCTGGTAAATGAAATGTCATTTAATTGAAAACACTTGTGCGAACAATTAACTCATTAAGTAGCAGCAGATTTGCTTACTTATCCGTTGACAATAAAGGACTATTTACATGTCATCCGTCATTGACAGTAAAGTACACTCGACATTAAGTATACGCCACGAATGTCAATCGCTGAGATATCTGCATCGGAAATATTAAAGCGCAAAGAAAAATAAAAGCTGACAAGTACATTTCAACAATAATAACTGCACGCAATAATAATAAAAATGAAAAAAAGGCTAGAGTGTAAAGAGTCCATTTATATGGCGATGACATACGTGGAGTATTTCATATGTTTCAATGAATGGGCTTAAAATCGTATGAAATAGCGCTCAAAAGGTATTCGGGCATGAGGGTGATGCGATTCCTGGCAATTGCACTCTTGTACTCTCTTGTGTGTAAGCTGGCCAAGTGCATTATTGAGTTAACTCGCTTATTTCATTGCAGTTGCAAAAGTTGAGCATTGTGCGCGTTTAAACGTAATGCGAGTCTTAAACTCCCACCTGCGGATGAGTTTAATGCGCTTACACCGCGCATTCCAGTTCCGTCACAGTCATGCCTGAAGTTGAACAGAGTTGAGTTGAGTTCTGCTTTTAAGTGCTGAGGTGACTTAAGTTACGCAAAAGCTGTTAAGGTATTTATGGCCAGAGTGAGCCAAGCACGAGGTGTGTCCGGCCAGGCAAGGCGAGCCAACATCCGGCCCCGACAAATTATTATGTCTTTCGGGCCAAACACACAACCTTGGGCTGCTGTCTTTCTTCACGGCTGATGTTTGCTGTTTCAAGCTGTGCTAGTTTGCAGTTTTGCCAGCCAAAAGTGTGTGCTTAGTCAACTTGAGCTCGACACACACATTTAAACGAAGCGTGCACTCAAAAAATAAAAGAAAACAAGTCGAACATAAAGAACATGGATAAACATGAAATGGACAATCAGAATCACAACTTCTTAGGTCTGTGTAAAAAGATTAACATCACGAAAAACATACCATGCAATAAAGAAAATCAACTTTTTTAAATTTTATTTGAAGTGTAGAATCCGTAAGTTCAGCAGGAAATTGCACAATAACAACACATGGAATTAATTTATTAGAAGCTGAACCCCATCAGAAAAACTAATTCAGTTTCGTTTAATAAATATTATTGTTCAACTTGTAGGTTAAATACATTTTGTTAACACCTATTTCTGTTAGGTAGAACCTTCCGACGAATTATTTCATAAACGGCTATGTGTAAGAGGGGACGGATAATGGAGCCGCATCATTGATCATGCGTCAATGATTCTGAAAATGTGGCCGTATTTTCGCTAATATTTTGGCATACATACTTATCGAAAAAAGCAATATCGATGGAAATCAGCAGTTGATTATCAGCTGCTTATTCCATTAACAAATTTTGGCGACCTCAAATTATTTAAAATTTCCTAGCAATTCTTAAAAAAATAAAGTATGTCGAAAAAATAAATGTAAGTATATATAGGCATAACGAAAATCGGCCAGGCGATCAATTTGAAACTTTGCACAGGAATATAATAATACCATAAATATATAATGATATATATATATATGATATACATATATGATATATATATTATCGTTGCAGTGCGAGTTGCTTATTATAATATAAATTGGAAATAAGTAGACTCTATTGATAAATAATAAATTTAATTAATATATACTTATACTTTTTGAATGCCCTCCGCGTCGCAATAATTTATTGAATTGCTAATTTTCGGTTGATTTGTTTCTATTGCTTTTGCTATTTTTCTTCCTGCCTGAGTTTACTTTTTCTCTCCTAAACAGCTGTCCGTAGTTTTGGTGTAAACCCTTGCATCATATAACTGCATCATTGAAGCATATGACCTAAATATAGTATTAAAATACTATTTATGAAATAGTACGATAACATTGATCGATAACATTAGTATTAGTTCTATATAAATCAGCTGGCCACACTTGAACTTCCTTATTCATTTTTATCTTGATTCGAATGTGAAGGTGGAGCGGTATTGCGGTTAAAAAATAATTAAATATTGAAGATAATTAAATATAAAAAATATAAATATTAAATGTGAAATAAGTTTCTTCTAATTTGGGAATATGAAGTTAAAAAATATGGAAGTCAATGTTTTCTATTTAAATGAAATATAACTCTTAATATAATCATGTGTTTTTTTATACACCAGAAAAATTAATTGGGAATAATAAATTGACTAATACATAGTGATTAAAAATTTTAATTTAAATTTCATTTATATATTTCATAATTAACATGATATTTTAATATATTTGAAGAACACATCTAAATCGCTCATTTATTTATTCCCTCACAACAAGAGAACAGCTTGGAATATAAATTTGCAATGCTTGTCGCATTACAAACATCCTTCACAAAGTTTTTCAGACAACAGCCCTCGACTAATTTGATTCGGTATACTGTGACTGTGACTTTTTGTTGTCGCAGTGCTGCTGTCTCTGCAAATTTATATAAATGCCCACAAAATTGACCTGTGGCCGTCCCCCGGCAATTATAACAAATTATCAACTCGCTCACACGAATAGCGTTGCACAGACAAAATGGTCGGGCAACCAGACATTTAGACAGACGAATGGACAGAGAAACAGGCTTGGTCCGCCCCTCAGCTTCCGTGTAGAGAATGCCACACACCTCAACACACACAGTGTCACAGCTAGACAGACATTAATTATTCATAACTTGAACTTTGCTTCGCCTGCTTGTGTCGTTCTCCCAAGCTAAGACTGAGTGGAAGTCGAAGTCGAAGTCGAGGGTGAAGTGTGATGCTTGGTTGCTGTCTCTATTTCCATGGCGTTGTCTTTGTCTTTTGGGAAATCTGCTGGCTTCGCTCTAGCTGACTCGGGCAGCGACTCTGTGGCTCACCCAGCCTGCGGCCTAAAACCAAGAACTCTCTGCTAAACTCTGGCAACTGTTTCACTTTAAAGTCTTCAAAATGTCAAACCAAGTGACCTGTCGTCTTTGATATCTCACACTCTTATTAAAGCAGCATTTCAAATATTTTTAACTGCAGGTGCAGAATCATGCAACAGTTGCAACGTTCACTGACCACTTTCACATTGCTACTGGCCACTTGCCACTTGCAGCTAATTATAATGCACGCACACGTGTAATCCACTTACAATTAAAACACAATGCATCTGCTTCATGGGGCTGCAGCTTGACTTTATTAACGGACGCCTTGCAGTTGTAGGGCTGCGGTTATTTTAATTTTGCTTGGCTGCATTGCAGGGCAGCCACGTGGCGTATACTTAATTTGGCGCGCTGCCCATTCCCATTTGCTTCTTAATTATGTAGCAAATCTGCGAATGAAGCACACATCCACACCTTACGCCCAAATATCCCATTCGCATTCCACAAATATGCAACTCTGCTGGCCATCGTCGAATACTTCCTTTACTTTCACTCTTTCCCTTGGCTGTTGCAGTATCTCTCCCCTCATGGCCATATCACTTTACACTTGCGGCCACTTCCACAGAATGCGCTCGCTTGTTGGCAAAAATTTGCGAAAATATTTACTTAATTACATGATGTGGTTACCAAAACTACACATGAATATGTTTGCTGATTATGTGCCATGTCCTGCATATTTTACTTTAAACTCCGCAATGTTTCTGGGCCAACAAGCTATTCCACATTCAGTTTATAATAGCATCTGCATGTTGTGGTCGCCACACTTTCTATTAAGGTAATAGTATCCGAAAGAAAACAAGTAAGAAATCTACAGTCGAGTGTGGAGATCTGTGAGAGACCCGCTTCTCATTTTGAATTAAGGCAAAGCTGTGCGGCATTCTTACAATATACCAAATTAATATAGCGCAAAACTACTAAAATATGTCCAAGGCTATATTTGGTATATTTTATAAATATTACATTCAAAATATACCATCGAGTACAAAGCATACCAGATTGTCAGACAAAACAACTAAGAGATTTTCAACATTTAAAATAATTTCTTGAATAACTTTCACAATTTTCAATCTCAACCAAATTTTAATAAATGATGCAGTTATTATTGTCTGAAACAAAAATCGTGCAACGGAAGTGATCGTAGAAAAAATGTTAAACGAATTTGATCTATATTGAAAGATTTCTATCTCTTGTAGTCTCTCAAATCTAGGTATTCCTACGGACGGACAGAGAGAGATAGCTATATCGTATCTGCTGTTGACGGAGATGCCTCTTTTTAACTGTTACATAAATTTCCTGCAATGTCAAAGTTATAACACTCTATAGTTAGCGGGTATAAATATAATCACCAGAATCAAACCTTTATTTACAAAAATCAATTATATAGTATTACTGCTATAAAACATCAATTGAAAAGAGTTAATTGTCAACATTCAGTTTAGTAAACAGCACAAACATAAAAAGTCAAAAGATTTAACAATATTGTAAGCAATTAATCGTAGATTATTGAAATTATCATTAACAATATTTTGAAGAAAAGAAACATTTTAAAAAAAAATTGATTGAAATGCCAGTGAAAACCATCGTCTTTATTTTGAAATAGAGTCAATCAATCAATTGACTATTGGTCTAATCATCATTTGCACAAATGTGAATTCCTTTTCAGTGTCCCATGAGTTCCACTTAATTCCATTTTTTAGATTTGTCACATTATCTTTATAAATCCCATTAAGATTTCTGAGAAATTAAGAAATTGTTATTGCATTTGTTGCACAGTTATTCCTTAATTCTTACCCATGAAAGCAAGAGTTGAACCACCAGCCAGAGTTCCAATCGGAGGCACAATTATCACCCGACTTATCATTATCCCGATCATAGGTAGAGAACATCATACCAACATGAACGGCCATGGAATCATCAGCATTGCCCGAAGGATTTCCAACCGACAATAGTTTGTAATTCTCAGATTCGCCAGCAATTTTAAACAGAGAATATTTAACATGTCGAACTTCATTATCCGAGCTCTTCAAATATATATAAAGTTCATGTTGCTTTTGACTGGTTAATAGATAAAGCTTTTCGAGTCCAATGAAGAAATTGTTCTCTAGATTTCCGAAACCCCTGCGATAGTCAGTCCAACCTCGATTAAAGCTTTCGCTAGCATCCTTGCGCCTCTGAATAACTGTCCATCCAGAACCGACCAATTTGGAGTCGCAAGACACGGGGAATGTCTGAACATTGGAAACTGTCATCTCGTGAATTCCAGTTTTCTTATCTAAACAACTAGACATATTTGAATTGTCTTCTTGAACCTTTACAGAAAATGTATTTGCATTTTTGGGATCAGGCTTCTCGGTTGCATCAGTGCACTGGTTAGCCTTTAAATTTTCCATATTTAGTTTACATGATATCAATAATTCACGTTGCAATTCTAATTCCTTATTTTTTTTTTCAAGTGCAGCTTTATCTTCGTTCAATTTACGAATGGTTTCTGTTAATTTGAAGAACTCGAGTTCTTTTTCTTGTGCCCCAGTTACGAATTGAAGCAGAGGTTTCACTACCTGGTAACAATACAGAGAGCACTGATTTTCGGTAGCCTTATCATTAGTGCATTGCTGTAATCGAAATAGTTTTAGGTATAATCTATTTAGTTAAACAATAAACTTACCAAATCAAAAGCATAACAATTATGCACAAGTATTAATAAAAATGATACAAATTTCAAATTCATTTTAATTTATATTAACAACGCGAAATTAGACTCCTTCTCTTAAAGCAGCTCAGCTAAAACTGAATCATCTCAAGCGCACACCTCTTTCTCTCTCTCTCTTATCAGGAGCTAAGTTCAAATGTTATCATTTTTGTTGGTGACAGTCGCATGTGTAGAAGAGATTGGCAAATTAATATAGCATATTAATAGAATACATAAAACAAGTAAGAAAGTTACAGTCGAGTGTGCTCGATACCCGCTACCCATTTTTAATTAAGGCAAAATATTGCGGTATCATTTTCAAAATATACCAAAAATACTAAGTAAATACTAAAAAAGTAAGAAAGTTACAGTCGAGTGTGCTCGACTGTGAGATACCCGCTACCCATTTTTAATAAGGGCAAAATATTGCGGTATTATTTTCAAAATATACCGAAAATACTAAAAATACTAAAAATATACCAAATATGGTATGTTTGGTATATTGATACAGCACACCATTCAAAATATACCATAGACGGCGCAATGTACCAGATTGTCGGCCAAAGCAACTCAGACCCCTAGTAAGTAGGCGTTTTTGCCCATACAAAAGTATTTCTTTAACAACTTCCACAATTTTTAGCTGATCGCAACCAAATTTTCAGGAATCATAAATACTGTAGTAATTATACTATATAATTCGCAACTCTAACTTTAAATTTATGCTTGTTATTCGATTTTTTTGATTTGCGGGGGCGGAAGTGGGCTCGGCAAAAATTTGAAACAAACTTGATCTGCGTGCAAGCATAACAAATGCTGTCGAAAAAAATTATAGCTCTATCTCTTATAGTCTCTGAGATCTAGGTGTTCATACGGACAGACGGACAGACACACAGACACACAGACGGACAGACGGACATGGCTATATCGTCTCGGCTGCTGACGCTGATCAAGAATATATATACTTTATAGGGTCGGAGATGCCTCCTTCTACCTGTTACATACATTTCCTGCCGGCACAAAGTTATAATACCCTTCTACCCTATGGGTAGCGGGTATAATAAGTTGAATTAAACAGGAAAGTCGATTTGATTGCAAGTATGCGTGATTGAGATGTCGGAGATGTTTCCTTTTCTCTGTTGCATATATTTTCTATATGAACAAAGCTATAGTACTCTATAGGAAACGGCTACACCAACAATAATTTTACCACAAAAACGCTGAGTGTCGTAGCCGTGATAACAAAGAGCGGCTCATCAATGTTGGCGGCGACGCTGAGAGCAATGGCAATGCTCAATTCATAAATTGATAACAGCAACGTTCATCAATATCGTTGGCAAATCGCATTCATCATCATCAATATTACATCGATATCAGGAATACAGTTAGCTAAAGTGAAGCTGACCGATGATCAAGACATACCAGTAATTTTTACAATTTGTTATTTAATGTTATGATTACGTTCAACATCGAGATTCGTTATCGTAAACAACGATTATTAAAGCAAATCATACAAGGCAGATTGAAGAGTATTCGCACGAATCCAAAGAATGCCCTTTGAAGCGAAGCTCGCGGAATGAGAACAAAACTGCTCATGAATATGTTTGCTGATCATATGGCTTATCGCGAATATTTTATATATATTTATATTTGAAATATTTCACAATGTTTGTGGCGAACAAACTCACGTGATATTCATGCTAAGGACTATTCATTCATCATTATTAAACTGTGAAACAAGATTAATCGACATTATAATTTATACAAATTGATAGAAAAAATTATTATAACAAAATTTAAGAAAGGAAGAAATTATAAAATTACTATGTACAGAATCAATATTAAAGCCGTTCTTTGTACAAACAGACATGCATTTATTTTTTGTCGTTATATTTAAAGATCAATATTTTAATTGATTATCGGTCTTATCATCATTTGCACAAAAGTTAATTCCTTTCCAGAGTTCCACGAGTTCCACCTAATTCCATTTTGTAGATTTATCACATTATCTTTGTAAAGCCCATTAAGATTACTGCGAATTAAAAAAAATATTAATGGATTTATTTATTGTCAAAATTATTCTAAAATACACATAGCTTACCTATAGAAGCATTTTGCGAACCACCAGCCGGACAACCATTCCAAGGCACAATTGTATTTCGACTCATCGTTATCCCGGTCATAAGTAGAAAAATTCATATTAACATGTCCGCTCAAAGAATCATTAGCATTGCCGGAAAAATTTCCAACCGACAATAGTTTGTAATTCTCAGATTCACCAGCAATTTTGAACAGAGAATATTGAGCATGTCGAATTTCATTATCCGAGCTCTTCAAATATATATAAAGTTCATGGGGCTTTTGATTGGTTAATAGACAAAGCTTTTCGAGTCCAATGAAGAAATTGTTCTCTAGATTTCCGAAACCCCTGCGATAGTCTGTCCAGCCTCGATTAAAGCTTTCGCTAGCATCCTTGCGCCTCTGAATAACTGTCCATCCAGAACCCACTAATTCGGAGTCGCAAGACACTGGGAATGTATGAACATAGGAAACTCTCATCTCTTGAATTCCAGTTTTCTTATCTAAACAACTGGATCTATCATTTTTATAAAATTTTAATTCCTCGTTTTTCTCGACAAGTTGTTTTGCTAGAGCAGCTTTCTCTTCGTTCAATTTACGATTTATTTCTATTAATTTCAAGAATTCGCGTTCTTTTTCTTGTGCCTTTTTTGCGTATTGAAGCAGAGGTTTCGCTACCTGATAACAATACCGAGAGCACTGATTATTGTTGTCACACTCCTGTAATCCACACTGTTTTAAATACAATTTATTTAGTTTAGCTATTTACTAACCAAATCAGTAGCATAACAATTATGCATAAGTATCAATATAAATGGGAGTAGATTCCAATTCATTTTAAATTATATTAACAAAGCGAATTTACATTCCTTCTCGTTTAGCAGTTGATTTAAAACTGACTCTCGTCAAGCTCAGAACAAGTCATCACCCTACCTCTTATCAGTGCTTAGGCAAGCGCTATCAATTGTTTTTTTACTCTATAAAGTATACACTCCCGAAATTCTTAAAAATTACCAATTTTTATTTTTACCCATTTGGTAGAAATTATTAGTAATATTTTGTAATTTATGATTCTTGTTTTTTTTTTTAATATAATTTGGTTAATGTAATAAAAGATTAATTAGAATGTTATGTAAAGAGTATTTTGTTTTTGGGTTAGTTTGCTTTTTAGCGAAATCATTTTTGAAAGCAGTGCACTGCAGTGCTATTCGCTTTGCTCGTCTATGTATGTTATTGAGATATTCTTCTCAAAATATAAAAAAATGTACCACAAAAATAGTTTAAAAAAATATTCCTAATCGTATGTTTGGAATATTAATGGTACTACATTCAAGATATACTGTAGATAAATATACCAGATTATCAGCCAAAGCAGCCTAGAAAGTAGGCGTTTTTCTTTAATAACTTCGATAATATGTATCTAATCGCAACCAAATTTTCAGGAATTATTATTCTCTGTACCAAAAATCTAGCATCAAACTTTTGTTTTTTATTTGATTTCTATCGATTTGCGTGAACGGAAGGGGATATGGCAAAAATTTGAAGTAAACTTGATCTTCGTGCAAATAACAAGTGTCGAAAATAAATTATATGTCTATATCTTATAGTCTCTGATCTACGTGTTATTACGGTCGAACAGACATGGCCATATCGCTTATCAAGAATATATATATTCTTTATAGGGTCGGAGATGGCTGCTGCTACCTGCTACATTAAATGTATTACATTTCTCGAAGGCACAAAGTTATGAAACCCCTTTTACCCTATAGATAGCGGGTATAACTATAGATATATGTATAAATGTTAAAATGTTAACATTCAAAAAAATTAAATTTTAATTCGGCTGCTAAAGGGACATCATAGTTATGTAAGGCCAAAATATAATATTTTGAAATGTTAATTTAATGATCTTCAATATGAAATTATAAAAAAAAACGATTCTTTGTATACACATATGTTACTGAATTAACTGTAATTTTTAGTCAAGAAATGAATTTTTTAGCAATTGCGATTTGGTCAGTATTTTTATGTCGAATCAATGAGAGAAAGAGCTTATATATATTGTACTATATATGTATTTATAAATCTAATTTAATATAATTAGTAAACAAAATAGCTAAATGGTCTCAACAACAAAAAAGCATTATGCATTTTCTGTGATCTCTCTTCCTTTATTATACAAAAACTTCCCTTTGTAGTGTTGCTTGGGTAACTGTTTAATTTGTCTTTTTGTGGAATATTAGCTTTAATTTTACTAGAAATAGTCTGACTGGAATTACTCAATTCAACTGGCGATTATCTATTTGCGAGAGCGTAGAACATAGAAATGAGCATCATGGTGCTGTGTGGCGTTTAGAGCTTCGTAAACTCGTCACTGATTTAATAATATTAAGTTCAACGTCATAAAATGCTTGCGTTAATGTTGTTCAGTTAACATTTTTATGCTCGCCCCATAAGACCTGAGTGGCAAAGTGGCAAAATTGTGCTGCCAGTGTTCACAATGAGCAATCCGATAGACAGAGATAGAACGAGAGGGAGCAGAGAGAGCGAGAGAGAGCTTTGTGCTCCCGTTTTCACAGTACGACAATTGACAGACATGACTCTACAGTCGAGCTGACATCTGTTGTTTGCAACATAATAATCATTATAATTTATTTTAAAATGCAATTTACGCAGCAGCGAGTTGCGAGTGTCGAGAAGAGTCGAGACGAGTTCAGCTCAGTTGAGTTGAGTTGAACGAGTTGATGTTCTGCATGTTAAGTAGCGATGAAATGGCAAGGACATTTCACTACATGGGAGGTGAAGGGAGGGACTTCGAGTTAATTAGCGCTGATTTGGCCTTTGTTTTCGTATTGTGTTGATTACAACTGCAAAATAAATACGACTATTTATTTATTACCAAAACAGGTCACGTCACAAAGTGCACAAATAAAAATCGACACCGTAACCAAAACAGTTACAGTTACAGTTACCGATACAAGTATCCACTAAAGGCCATGCCCCAATGCCTCCCTGTCCCAGTTGGTATAGACCACGAGTATGCACAATTTAGGTCTCGTCGCCTGTTTTGTTGCAAAACCGAAAAAGGTAAATAACAGGAAACATTTTACACTAATTAGCGACGCACGCAAATGGGCGCCATCGAGGCTTGGGGACTGAGAACAAGTGGCAAGTGGCAAGCGGCAAGAGGCAAGCAGTAAGTAGCGGGATTGCTGCGGCACTTGACTATAAAAGTCACTGCCATAAGCCTAATTATGTTGTACGACGAGTTGTCGTCAGAGTCGTTCTCTTGAAAGCCTCAATTTCGTTGTAATGTGAGGGAAACCTCCCCTCATTTTAAATCTTGTACGCGGTTTCTAAATGCCAGTTTTATATGTTGGAATGGGTCTCCTTAATTTGCATTAATTAGACTTGTAGTCAGATTAGCTTAAATGGGTCAATTCTGCGGACCAAACTTGAATGTGAATCTCAATGTTGGCTACAGAAATCGCCCAACTGTTTTTAATAGAAAAGCTATTGAAACTGACTAACTGACTGAATAAAAATAATGCGAACTTTGGGAAAAATACAAATTTTAAAATCTTGATATCCATTAGTAGCATTTTTTTAGTTTTTAAAAATATAACTTTAAGGCTATTATTTCTATAATTAAAGAATGTTATAAAAATTAATTGTTTTAATTGAGACTTTGGAATATTTCGAATTTAAATGTATTTATATATACAAGTTATAGCGCTTAGTATATTTTAATGCATAGTTAGTATATTACTTTTGTATATTTTATGCGGTCCCATGCTTTACTGCTTGTTTACATTAGATAAGTTGTAATAATTAGTGGTATTTTAATGTACCAATTATAGCTTTTGATATATCTCTTTATTTCATTGGTATATACTGGTGTAATTGGTTTAGCATACCAATTGTATCTTTTGCAATAAAACAGTATAGTATATATAGTACTTTAAGCGGTTTTATGTTTTCGCATTGTAGCTTTACTGCTTGTTTACATTAAATAATCAGTAATGATTATCCTACTTTGTAACAATCGAAAAAAAATCTAAAATTTGTATTTTTATATACGAAATAATGTATCTATCAGCAAATTTTGTGCAAGATTCTTGAAATTTTGACTAAGGCCTTTATTTTTAAATTAATATTCCTAACTAACATATATGGCATCTAACATAAGAAGCAAATGTTATAACCTCCACCATCTAGTTTAATAAATAGCCAAAATCGAAAACATTGAACCGTGATTAGAGCGTAGAAGGGGTTACGGGGTAAGCTGCGGAACCAAACTGTGGCCACTGTGCCGCATTTTCTATAATGCTAAATCGGTGCTGAAACTGCCGTTGGAAAAGCCGCTGCTCTAATGGCCAAGTGACCACAATTCGCAGGTCCGTCATTGATTTGTGTCATTTGATTTTCATCATTGAGCGACATTTGCTCTGCATTGGCCAAAAGTGGACGACGGGCTTAGCCATTGCCCATCAGCCAGCGGCTGTTTTGGCAATTTGCCATAATTAAAGTGCAACTCACTCTGGGTTGAGGAGAATAGTATTGACGACTGTCAATTTAATTACAATTTATATTGCACATTTCGCGACGATGCATAGCAGAGAATTTCGCATGTAATGCGGTTATCATTTTGGCACATTGTTTAATTTATTTTAAACATATTCTGTTTGTGGCAATTATTTGGGTTTGTTTCTCTTTTTACAAGTGGTTTGATTTGTGTTGTGGTTTTCCTTTTTCGGTTTTCTTTTTCCAGTGCGCCAGTGATGTGAAATAAGTATTTAATTTAAGCACTTTTAAATGTGATTTATTAAAAGCATTTCAATAATGACAGTTTGCGAATCATTTCATTTTTTTTTTAATTCAAATGAGTTGAATCTGCTTGCTAATATCGAAAGGCAATATTTATAAAAAAGTATATGAATTGAAATGAACAATTTAAAAACTTTGCTGCTCATTATATTTTTCTCTTTTCATACCAACACATAGGGTAGAATGGTATTATAATCTTGAGACTCTTTAAACTATATATTCTTGATCAGCGTCAAGATCAAAATTGTAAAAGTTATTTAAGAAACTCTTTTGTATGGCATAAAAGGCGTACTAAAATCTGGACTGAGCTGCTTTGACTGACAATATGGTATATTTTATACGGTATATGGTATATTTTGAATATAGTACTATGCCAAATATAGTATTTAGTACATTTCAGTATATTAATTGGCATGTTTTTGGAAAGTAGTACTATACAAATTATAGTCTTTAGTATATTATGGTATTTTTCGTTATAATAATTTAATATATTTTTAGAATATGATTTTATTGAACGTTGATGGGGATTATAATAGAAGCATTTGTTAATAAAGTATTTCATTCTTGTTGGTAAAAAACGTAAGTCAATTTTTATCTTCTATTATAATTGTCTCAATTCGAATTCCTTTCCCATTTCAGCTAAATCCTCAGCAGGCTCAAACTTGTGTTAAAAGAGCAAATGCGAATGTCTGTCTGACTGTCCGCCGTATCTGAGTGACCCATGACGCAGTAGGGCAATTTAACTAAAATAATCCCCATTGCATAATTTCATAGAACAGCTCAACAGAGCAATTGTGAGTGCACATAGTTTTGGGCCAGGCCTAGGAAACTCAACGCAGACATAAACATATTTTACGAGTCATGAGCCTCCCTCCACCAGCATCATCTCATTCTGACCCGCCCTCTGCTCTCGCTCTCGAGATTGAGGTTGAGGTTGAGGTTGGGCTCAGTTGCTGCCCCAATGCCTAACTAGCTGCCACTTTGGACTGTCATCATGCGTCGCTTTGAGCAGCTGTTGCTCTCGCTCTTGCTCCCGCTCTCTCATTTTCTCTCGGTGTATTTGTGTTTTCTCTGAAAAACTTTATTACCACACGACCTCGAAAAACTGTAAAACGCTGCTGTCATTTCAAATTTATGTGACTTTTGTGAGCAACTCTCACATACACACAAACACACGAACACTGATGCACACATGGGTCTAAGATGAGGCTATATGGCTGCTCCAGTTCCAGTTTTTGGTGCTTTTTGCCAGTTTATGATATGGCAATGGCGCAAAATACTTTGCTAATTTTTCCTTTTCGGAAATTAGAGCATAAAGTTCGCTCTTAAAACTTGTGAACCCAAAACAGAAGTAAAAGTACATTCTATGTGCCACACAGCCCAAAAGCCGCGTGCTTAACACTTCTGCATAAGAATCGCAGCTGCAACAAATAAACCAAAGAAGCAACATAAAATAATAAATAAAACAAAAAAACAAAAACCTCCAACAGCACAACAACAACTTATTTGCTTTGGCTAAAGTTTTTAGTTAATATACCCTGTTATATTTGTATAAAAGATATATTATGATTAATCAAAAGTATTTTACATTTTTTTTTAGAAATAAGTTTACTTGACTGCATTAAATTTGATGATTGTATTTATCAATAACTTAAATAATTTATTGAGTGTAAAAATATATTTAAATATTGAAAGAAATGCTTTGCACCTTATACCAATGTTTTTCGTTAGTATTTAAACTATTTACCTTATTTCTTGAAATACAAAATAAATATCGGTTTCAAGGATTTTTCGCAAGTAACTTATACAATGATAAGCTGATTACGTATTATTTTTAAGTCGAGCTCTCAGAAACAATAGACAATTCACACATATTTGGTTTATTATTAACACCACACACACTTGTACAGAGAAAAGTACAGAGTGTTATAAAGTTTTTCTCTTTTGGGCTATTGTGGCCCCGCTCCAGATCCTGTTCCTTGCACTTTGCTCCATCTCAAAGTAAAAGTTATGAGTTGCCAACAAAGTTTATGCTGCAGTTTGGTTTTTGTTGCCCTTTCTGTAGTTGTTGTTGTTGATGTTGGTGTTGTCCTGCACTTGCCAGGAAGCTTTAATTACAGTTAAGCTTAAAATCATATGCAAAGTTTGTCTGAGTTAACTCGTAATTGTTATCAATGTCGGCTTGTGGCCAAAGTCAAAAATTTTACAACTGAAAAATGCAATATTGCAATATTCCAACACAATTTTCTTAAGCTTTCAGCAAATGATAAATAATATGAAGTAAAAGTTCTTTACGGTAAGAAAATTAAATAAAACAATATTATCTTTTATGAAATATAAAAATTATTCTAGAAACTCAAATAAATTTTCATATACTGCTAAAGCATTAAAAAATGAACCAAAAACAGAGCGAACATTTGTGCGGATAATAGCAAAATATGTGTACAATCTTTGTGTTCTCTATGGCAAAACACATTTGCATGCAACAGCAACAGAAATGTCAGCGGCAACAGGACAGAAACTCATATTGCGTATACGACGCGTGCATGCGATATGCGCAGTGTGCATTGACGGAAATTGGGATTTGTGTTGCTTTATTATTTTGTGCTTATATGTAGATAGATGCACACACACACACACATACACACGCACACTCGTACTTTTTATGGACACAATGGCACAACAGCCAGTCGATGGTCGTCGACATTTTTATGCGCGCGTTCATTTCCGGTCGAAGGGCGAACGTGTAAAATAAATTAAAAAATGCGCACAACTCAATCAAAATGCGTAAGTCAAAATAACAATAACAAACGCCATGTGGCAGTAATAATAATAATAATAAGAATACAAATTGCCATAATAATAATGGATCCCAAAAGTGAGCAACAGTTTGTGAGTATTATTGGCTTTATAAAGATGCAATCGTTCACTTGGCTTAAATCGGCAACTTTCTGAACAAACTTTGGCATACTTTAAACTTTAAACACACTCAATTAGATAGAATAAAATGTTTAGCGAACTTTTTTTTGGGGCCAGGACACAGCTTGACCCAAGGGTCCAACTTTTTGACTAGCTGCAAAAATGTTGGTCAAAACTTTTTTTTTTAACAACTTTTGGCAATTATCTTGTGAGCCATGCTCAGTCCTAAACATATATTATATATACTATAGATAGTACTCACCCACTATATCGTACTTGTGTCGACTGCAGCTACAGTATGTCAACATTCCTGTGCTCAAGCCCTGCAGCTGCTGTTGTTGGGCAAACAATTTCAGTTTTTCTCTTGCATTTTGATGCACGCCAATCCGGATCAACAAAACAGAAAACAAAAACTTACCAGAAAACGAAAAGTAAAAGAACAAAAGCAAAACGAAAAAAATGCATGCTTTTTAAAATATTTTCAAAAACAATGTCACACTTTTTCCCAAATGCCTGTGAAGTGTGTGCTTCAGTGCTTACCTAATTGTGTCAATAATGTGCGGCACTTTTAATCCTTTAAGTGCATTTCAGAAGAGCTTTATTCGAAAATTCTCTCACGTTTTTATAAGAGTTTTATATATTTCAAATTGGGAGGCAACTTTTAATTTATTACACAAATATAAACAATGTTTTTTACCCATTTATATGACTTCATCTATAAAATATATTCATAGAAATTCGAAAGCCTTTTAGCTAACTAAGCTAATAAAACGATTTTTTAATTTCGGCATGAAACAATTTAAATTTCAAATGTAAACTCCAAATTTGGCGCATATTGAAAGTAAAATATATTTAATAAAATATTTAAGTAAAAAAAAACTGATTAAATGCTTCTAACAATAATAAAGAAAATAAAATAAACAACAACAAAAAAATTTACAATATTCAAACAAATAAAATGTGGCCCAATATACATAAAGTAGTTAAAGTTTTTGTATGTTAACAAAACCATCTTTTAAATTTATCAAACGTCGAGTGTAAATCGAATCAAACTTCGCAGCTAACGAAGCAAGTTGAAGAAACTCGTGGGTGGCCCACAACAATCCAAACCCACGCACACAACCACCAATAGCAAACAAACATTGAAAAGAGAGTAAAACGCTCTTTCTGCGTTAGAACTCTCTTAATCCGAACTGGAAGCTTCCAGTTAGCTGTTAAGAGCACGAGTTGCAAAGAGCGCGAACAAGTGGCATTTATTTTCGAAACATAAACAAGAAATGGCAGGCAACTAAGTAGCCTGCATATGCCAACAGCCTCGTAGACTTTGGCTTGCATTACAAAGCATATGCCCAAAAGGCCTTGCAAAAAACGCCGAAAGGCAAACGGGACAATACACGGAGGCATGCGACAGTGGCAAAAGTAAAACCGAAATGCCTTAAAAAAGAAGCACAAACAAAGACAGAGATCCCGAAAAAAAAACAGAGCACAACAGAGAGAATAGAAGGCGAGTACAACGAATGCAAAGCAAAGCGAATGCAGGGCAAAACACTTTGGTGAAAAATGAGGTCAACGTGGCGTATGCTCGATGTTTGTTTGTCTGTTAAATGAGCCAGTTGGACGTAATGCATACGCACAAGAGCTCGAGTGATCAAAGCAAGTAAGAGAGTTAGTTCCTTGACACATCTCAAATATACCGTATTATGTATAAAATCTGCATATGCATTTTTGGCGCATTTGCTTGACTTGGCACTTTTTAAAGGACTCTGAGTTGCCTGGCTTGGCTTGGCTTGGCTTATGTTGTCGACTTTTGTCATGCCACAAAAAGAAAAAGAAAAACTGTATACCAAAAAAAAAAAAAAAAAAAAAAACAGAAGGAGCGATGCGAATGCATAAAAACTTGTTGAGATTTATCTTGCCACACGCGAAGGACGCTGCAACTTCTACTGCGTACTTCAACAGACACTTCAGCGTGCAGCAAGAGCAGCAGCAGCAGAAGCAGCTGTAACTGCATTAGAACTGATGCTGCTGCTGTTGCATATACCAGTTTATTTATGGCGCAAATGTGACTGGCGCTGTGGCCTGGCGTTGAGCATTTAAGCGCCTTAAAGTATGCAACGAACTTCTTTTTCCACCGCACTCTTGACACTTGTTGTTGTGACGCAGCAACGTTCTTCTCCTTCTTCTGCATGTCACATTCGCATTGTGCAGCATTATGTGAATCTCAGGGCCCACTTGACTGCCAGAGTAGTTGCCATAATGTGCATAATTGAAGCACCTCGAGCCTCGAGGTGCAAACTAAACATGCAAGTGGGTCAAATGTTTCATCTCTGTCTCTCTCTCTCTGTCGGATTGGTTCAACGACACAACTTGATAAGCTCTTTAAAGTATCTCAACGAAACAATAAACCACACACTTGCCAACTAATCGCATTTTTCTTTGTTCACGTGACCATATTGCATGCATTGAATATTGAATTTGCCGCTCGCAGCTGCCACTCTGATTCTGCTTCTAGTGGTCAATACAAAATACAAAATACAAAATAGTCGGCGCGCTTCCGAAGCGTCGGTATGTTGATAAAAACAATGGACCACAATGTGTACAAAACAAAATACCAAAAAATTGTACAAATAAATGCACACAATAGAGTGCACACACACACATATACTGCAAACAAAACGAAAACAATAAATTTTGTCCGAGTATCGAGCACACAATTTACTATGCACTCATCGGTGGGTTTTGCCAGGTCTTCTTCCTGATACGGCGTGAAAGCGTGTTCTGAAAGCCGTCCAATTGTTGTTGTTTTCTTCACCAAGTGCTTGTCTATGGATTAACAAAGTGGCATAAGTTGCACTAGCTATAAATGTGTTAGAGAATAGCGACGATTGAATGCTCTGATAGCCGATGGGTTGAATAAACAATTTGAATGATCGATATCCTTAGAAGAAACCATTTGTAAATTCAAATGAATAAAATATACCAAGTAAATAAATATAAAGCATTTTAAATGTCATAAATAAATAATCAATTGAAGCAACAAATATTAATAAAATAAACAGCATCTACATACGTATGAATTAAATAACTCAAATAAATAATAATCAATATAAAAATAAATAAAGCAAGTCAATAAATATTACAAATAATTTAAACACAATATAAAAATCAATAACATTAAATATGAGTAAAAGAAAATCAAAAGTATTTAAAGAAGTAATTAAATATAAAAATAAAATAATATAATATGATAAAGCAAATATACATATATAAAATTTACAAAAAAAAAAAAAAAACAAAAATAGTAAATAGTAAATAACACCAAAAATACTTTCAAGATGAATATGAAAATATGTTTAAAATAAAAATTTAAAAACTCAGCAATATGAAAAATTAAATTGCTAGAAATTGTTGTACAGAAAAACTAAAGTACAAATAAATAAATATAAAAAAAAACATTTTTTAGCTAAAAACTAATAACAAAAATAATTTTGAGAAATATAATTAAATACCCAATAATAACCATAAAATTTAAATAATTGTTTCAAAGAAGAAAAGTCAAAGTATTTACTAAAATATATTTTTAACAAAAAACTAAAATAAAATTAATATCAAAAATAAAATTAAATAAACAAAGATCAACATAAAATTTAAATTTATTAAATCATAAAAATTTTAATTTTTACAAATAAATAAATGAACAATAATTAAATATGTGCACTTTATCTATATATGATATTTGAGACCCTCGAAATGATTTAATAAATTAAAAGTGTAACGAAGCTCAGTTGCATCACATCTAAGCAATCAAGAGCATCGCAAACAATTGAAAACAGAAGTACTCGGACAACATCAACAACAACAAGAAGAAGAAGAAGCGAAACCGAGAGCAACAATTGAAATATAACCCAAATATGCAAAATGTTTCTGGCAGCCAGATAAAAAGTGGAAACCCAATTCGAGCCATGCGAAAGCATTGCGAAGAGAACCAAACAACTGTTGAGTGCTGTCCGGCAAACGCCCAACAATTTGTATTTGTTAGCATTTAAATAACCGGAAGCGCTTTCCACGCCCCCTTCCCCTTTACAAACCCTCCTCCTGCAACAACAATGCCAACAGCTAACAACACGAACGCGATGGAAACAGATCAAGAGAAAAACAAATGCAAAAATTGTTAGCAAAAAGCAAGGGAAATGAAACAAAATTCTTAAACATTGCCATGGAGAAAGTGGGAGATTGGGATGGACAAAAAGAGCAAAAGGGAGATGAGAGTCGGGGGATGGAGGAGGGACTACTATGCTCAACTATCAATAACACTTAAAAGCTTTTTTAAATATTTTCTGGTTTTGTGGATGTTGTTGTCCCTGTTGTTATTGTTGCAATTCTTGTTGCTGTTTTTCAACTGCTGTGTTGCCTCGCATTGCCAGCTATGTTTGTAGTTGTATTCATTTTGTTAGTTTTTGCTGTGGCATATTTATTATTTTCTCCTTTTATTTATTAGTGAAAAACTCTTCTCTCTCTCTCTCTCTCTCTCTCTTTTCTGTTCACCCGCCCATTCTCGCACGTATTTAAAAATGCAATTTTGTTCGTGTTGAAATGAAAAATGTTCTACATTTCGTGCAGCTTTTTGCCACCAGGGAGCAGTTGCATGTGGGAATCTGGGGCAACAAAAGCAACAGCAGCAGTGGCAGCAGCATCATGAAATATTCGCCTAGATTCATAAGTACTCGTATTTCAATATTTATTGATACATCTGTCGATGTGTGTCTCTGTGTGCGTTCTCGTTTCCTTTCAAATCTCGATGCAAAATCATTTAAAGTTTTTGGTTTTTTGTAAATATTTGCTGAGCTAATAATAATAGAAAATTATCTGTATAGAGTAAAATATGGATATATCCTAATTTCGATAGTAAATGAATAAATCAAATAATAACAACAAGAACATACGCATATTAGAAATATAACTATACAAATAAATGCAGTGTGGAATTAAGAACGTGGAATTGGCAGTTGAAATAAAGGTTAAAATAATAACGATAAATACACATACAATAAATATAAATATTCAGAAAAAAGACAACAAATTAAATCCGAATATTACATAAAACCTAGTAAGAAAGCTACAGTCGAGTGTGGTCGACTGTGAGATACCTGCCACCGATTTTGAATAAGAACAAAACAGTGGTATATTTATAATATATTGCACCAAACTAATATACCGCTAAAATACTAAAATATACCAAAGGTTATAGTTGGTATATAAATATTGTAGTACATTCGAAATATACCAAACAAAAGTATTTCTTTAATAACTTCTACCATTTTAATCTGATCACATTCAAATTTTCAAGAAAAATAAATACTATAGCATAGATTGTATGTGCCAAAAATCGATTCTAGTTTCAAGACTACGCTTGTAACGCGATTTTAGTCGATTTTCAAGCTCGGAATAAAACTTAAGCAATTTCCTCTGCTTAACAGTAAAAAGAAAAGTTAAAATAATATTGTAACAATACATATATAACTTAAATTTAAATACATAAAAGAGATACAAATTTTAAATTAAAATCGATTACTACAACGACTACTTAACAGTTGAAATAAAAGTTAAATTGCATAATATAATTGTTCGTTTCAATTTATGCAACAAAGTTCAGTAAACGCATTAAATGTGTATGTGTGTGTGTGTGTGTGAGAGAGAGAGAGTGTATGAACTGTCCGAGTTGGTTCGACTAAGTAACCGCAAACTATTTGTGTTTTGTGCAACAAACAAATTCACTAATTAATTTAAATCTCTTTTTTTAATGTATTCATTTACAAATTTGAGCAACACAACCAACAAATGTTGGCCAACAAAGTGAGCGAAACAAAGAGAGAGAAAATGCAAAAACCCAAAGCGGAAAAAACTTTCACTCGCCTTTCCACTTTTTAAGCTGAATAAATTTAAGAGTTTTTATTCCCAAACATATTTTATGGAAAATGCAGTCTTCTTAATAAGAACAAAGTATAATTACAATTCATAATGGTAATTAAATTAATAATATTGCGATTCTTTAAAACTATAAGCTCACCGGCATAATAAATCTTCTTAAAAAATCATTTATCGAGGAATATCTATATTTCGTTTATTTTTTTATTGCCGTACTTATTTGTCAAGCTACTTTAATAAGATTAAAATTTCATTTCGTTTCTCCCATTATTATTTTTTACTCACTTTTAAATGAATTCAAAAATTATTGCATCATCTGTTCTCAATAATAATATTTAATTTTGCAATCTTTTGTCTGACACATTTCGAGGAAAAAACAAGTAAGAAAGTTACAGTCGAGTGTGCTCGACTGTGAGATACCCGCTACCCATTTTAAATAAAGGCAAAATATTGCGGTATCATTTTCAAAATATACCGAAAATACTAAAAAAATACTAAAAATATACCAAATGGTATATGTGGTATATCGATATAGTACCGCATTCAAAATATACCATAGACGGCACAATGTACCAGATTGTCGGCCAAAGCAACTCAGACCCCTAGTAAGTAGGCGTTTTTGCCCATACAAAAGTATTTCTTTAATAACTTCGACAATTTTTATCAAATTTTCAGGAATCATAACTACTATAGTTGTTATTGTATGTACCAAAATTCGTAACTCTAGCTTTAAAATTACGCTTGTTATTCGATTTTTTTGATTTGCGGGGGCGGAAGTGGGCGTGGCAAAAATTTGAAACAAACTTGATCTGCGTGCAAACATAACAAATGCTGTCGAAAAAAAATTATAGCTCTATTTCTTATAGTCTCTGAGATCCAGTGTTTCATACGGACGGACGGACAGACGGACAGACACACAGACGGACAGACGGACAGACGGACATGGCTATATCGACTCGGCTGTTGACGCTGATCAAGAATATATATACTTTATAGGGTCGGAGATGCCTCCTTCTACCTGTTACATACATTTCCTGCCGTCACAAAGTTATAATACCCTTCTACCCTATGGGTAGCGGGTATAAAAAGTCAGAAAGCTATAGTCGAGTGTGCTCGACTGTTAAATACCCGATACCCATTTTGAATAAAAGCAAAATATTCCGGTATTATTTTCAAAATATACCGAAAATACTGCAAAAATACTAAAAAAATATACCGAATGGTATATCGACATAATGCCACATTCAAACAAGTAAGAAAGCTACAGTCGAGTGTACTCGACTGTGAGATACCCGCTACCCATTTTTAATAAAGGCAAAATATTGCGGTATCATTTTCAAAATATACCGAATATACTGAAAAATACCATTTGGTATATTTTGTATATCGATATAGTACACCATTCAAAATATACCATAGACGCCACAATGTACCAGATTGTCGGCCAAAGCAACTCAGACCCCTAGTAAGTAGGCGTTTTTGCCCATACAAAAGTATTTCTTTAATAACTTCGACAATTTTTATCAAATTTTCAGGAATCATAACTACTATAGTTGTTATTGTATGTACCAAAATTCGTAACTCTAGCTTTAAAATTACGCTTGTTATTCGATTTTTTTGATTTGCGGGGGCGGAAGTGGGCGTGGCAAAAATTGGAAACAAACTTGATCTGCGTGCAAACGTAACAAATGCTGTCGAACATAGCATTATAGCTCTATCTCTTATAGTCTCTGAGATCTAGGTGTTCATACGGACGGACGGACAGACACACAGACGGACAGACGGACAGACAGACAGACGGACATGGCTAGATCGTCTCGGCTGTTGACGCTGATCAAGAATATATATACTTTATAGGGTCGGAGATGCCTCCTTCTACCTGTTACATACATTTCCTGCCGTCACAAAGTTATAATACCCTTCTACCCTATGGGTAGCGGGTATAAAAATACCATAGACGGCACAATATACCAGACTGTCGGCCAAAGAAACTAAGACCCCTAGTAAGTAGGCGTTTTCCCCATACAATTTGTTTCATAACTTCCACAATTTTTATCTGATCGAAATAAATTTTCGAGAATCATATATACTATTGTTATTATTGTATACACCAAAATTTGCAGCTTTAGCTTTAAAAGTACGCATGTTATTCTATTATTTTGATTTGCGGAGGCAGAAGAGGGCGTGGCAACAATTTGAAACAAACTTTATCTGCATGCAAACATAACAAATGCTGTCGAACATAGCATTATAGCTCTATCTCTTATAGTCTCTGAGATCCAGTGTTTCATACGGACGGACGGACAGACGGACATAGCTAGATCGTTTCGGCTGTTAATATATATAATTAAATTAAGGTATATCATACAAATTTCATTTCATATACATATGTATATCAAATAAATCTAGTGATCCTGGACTTTTGGCTTTTTTCGAGTCGGCGTAGACAGACTGAAAATTAACTCCATTAAAAGTACATTCGATACGTGAGATCGAACTCAGACCGGAACATAAAATAATTTCAATAACATTCCACTAGAAATATATATATATACAAACGTAAAGATGTCTTTAGAAAATCTAGAAGAGATTGTGAGTCCCAGGCTGAGCGCTGAGGATGAGATCAATACGGATGTGGATTCGGAAGACGAGATCAACAATGTGCCAGCCGAGAGCGGAGTATTAGTCCATGGATTGGGCATTTATGGCGATTTGTACAACTTTCGCTGCATTTTGTGCAACACGGTGCCATTTTCAAAGATTTACCAGTGCAACAATGGACATCTCATCTGTGCTGGCTGCTATCAAATACGTGTGCTGGACAAAATGCTTGGCTCCCAGATGGGCACGTGTTCACAGTGTGGAGTGCGAATCTATCGACAACGAGTAAATCGCAATACAGATGTCGAACGGCAACTAGCTGAAGTAAGTGTGGCCTGTGAGAAATGCAATATGCATTTGCCGCGCTGTCAACTGCGTCTTCATAGCCTACAAGACTGTTGCAACCGGCTGACAACATGCAAATACAAACGCATCGGATGCAAGTGGAAAGGCACAGTGGGCGTGCTGGAGGAGGCACATAATGAGAATTGCGAGTTTCGCCACAAGAAAGCTGAAGAATTGCTCGAGGAGCTGCGTAAGATGACAGAGAAACGCGATAAGAAGACTGCTCTGCGGGTCAATGTAATGAAGTTTCTGCAACTGCCGCAGATCACAGCTCGTATGGTGCACCTCATACCGATAGATGAGACAATTTTGCCAAATGTTTTTACGATCTGCCAAATCATTGATGCTTTCAATCGTCGTTGGTCAGTTGAATTCATGTGGCGGACGGCCAACCTTGCTGATGTGCCCAACGAAGAGGAAACCGATCCATGTACTCTCTTGTTTCAATTGTGCTTGTACAACTCGGTTACCGAACGTTCACCTCTGGGACTTTCTTACACACTGCTCAGTAGCGCCTATTCGGACATCCGATTCCAGACGAATATGTGCATGAGACACGATTTTAGTAGAGATAATCCCAACGGACCAGTGGCGACAATCTATGAAAACTCTTGGTATAACATCAACAGACTTCTCAACAAGCGCGGATTCTATGCCCGTCTACTGATGGCTCGTCTTTAATATATTTCAAACATTAGTCAGATTTGTTAAAATTAAGTAAATTAATTTAGTTAACAAATAAATTTTTATCTGTTTTTTTTCTAAGCAAGATAATAATAATACAAGGTTTCTTTCATTCCATTTTCAGTAGAGTAGCTATAAAAAAAACAAGTAAGAAAGTTACAGTCGAGTGTGCTCGACTGTGAGATACCCGCTACCCACTTTTAGTAAAGGCAAAATATTGCGGTATCATTTTCAAAATATACCGAAAATACTAAAAATATTAAAAATATACCGAATGATATGTTTGGTATATCGATATAGTACACCATTCAAAATATACCATAGACGGCACAATGTACCAGATTGTCGGCCAAAACAACTCAGACCCCTAGTAAGCAGGCGTTTTTGCCCATACAAAAGTATTTCTTTAATAACTTCCACAATTTTTATCTGATCGCAACCAAATTTTCAGGAATCATAACTACCAAAATTCGTGGCTCTAGCTTTAAAAGTACGCTTGTTATTCGATTTTATTTGCGGGGGCGGAATTGGGCGTGGCAAAAGTTTGAAACAAACTTGATCCGCGTGCAAACATAACAAATGCTGTAAAAAAATGATAGCTCTATCTCTTATAATCTCTGAGATCCAGTGTTTCATACGGACAGACGGACAGCCGGACAAACATATAATACTCTTCTACCCTATGGGTAGCGGGTATAAATACTACACCAACTTATACTCGCTTTCCATAAGATAGAAGATATTAAAGCTTTGTGTCTTCAGGAAATGTATATATGTACGTACATATTATGTAGGTACCTCGGACACTATAAATATTTATTCTCGATCATCGCCAACGGATTAGACGATAATAGCCATGTCCGTTTGTCCTTCTGTATGAACACTTATGTAGACTATAAGAAATATAATGTTTTTCGACAGCACTAGAAGCTAGTGTTAAAAGAGACTAGCCAGGGTGATAATACTTAAAATATAACAAACAATTATACCTACTGAATTTGTGATTTCTGAAAATTTGGTTCGATCAATATACCAAATATAATCTTTGGCATATTTTAGTTTTTTTTCGGTATATCATTTTGGTATATTTGCAGAGTATGGTATCTCACAGTCAAGCATAGTCGACTTACTTACTTCTTACTTATTTACTCTAAGAAAATATTCAATTGAAAATGAATTTCTTACAAAGCTGCAAATTCTATTAACAATCTTATCACTTTGAAATGGTTAGATTTAATTGTAACAATAGGCTATTTATAATAATTAAGCTGGAAGGGTTTGAAGCTCAATATTTCGAGCTGCTAATCTAATTGTACAAAGCAAAACCAAATGCAAACTCAATTAGGCCCAAAACATCGCACAACAACAGCAACATCAACAGAAGTTGGCTATTGAGCGTTTACTCCAACAATTACCAGACAGAGAGTGTGCAAATCGAATGGTAGTCGGTCAACACCTGCTGCTGGCTATGAACTTTGGCAAGGACTTGGACCGAAGGATGTGTGTGAGATGAAGATAGTGATAAAAATGGAGATGGAGAAGGGATGACAGATCTGAGCATTCGTGCGTGCCGATGCAGCCTTTGACTAAAAATATTTAGACGCTTGAAAGCACTCGACAAAGATGTTGTAAAGGGCACACACGTTTACAGCCTGAACTTGGCAATTAACTAAAATGTTGCCAGCCTTTTGGCACACTCGTATAAACATGTGTGTGTGTGTGTGAGGCAGACCGACGTTTTATCTGACCGACCGGGTCAAGCATCAGTTCATTTTATTGACATAAATGTTTATGTTTATTTGTCTGCGTTTAAGCATTAATGTTTATTGTATTGTACTTAGTTGTTGCTGTTGGTGTTGGTGTTGCTGTTGCTGTCGCTGTTGTTATAGCCTCTGCTATTGTTGATGTTGTGCAAATAAAAACAGCAACAACATCGAACGTGTGTGGGCACAAAAGTCGAGTGTATTCATAGTACTCATTACAAGTGGCTGTTTGTGTGCGATACTCGCATCGTTCTGTATGAATATCTAATGAGATTTTTGCATTGATTTAATTAAATGTTTTTGTTTTTATAATTAAGCACCATGTAATTATATTAATTTAACACAAACAAACGTCCACATTTGTGTTTTTGTGCTTTAAATGCATAATTAATTTAAATACAATTATCGAGCCTTGCCCAATGGAGCTAAGTAAATCAAATGATGCGCAGAAAGTGATTTAAAATAACTTTAAATATTAGATTAAATAAGTAAATTTTATTTTTAGTTAAAAGTTGAACACCAAGAAATAATTGGCAAACATCTGCAGATAAAATAATCATTCTACAAATGAATTTTACTTATAAGTATTTTCCTATACATTTCTAATAAATCTTAATTTTATTTTAGTCAATGCAGTGTCATTTTCTTTACGATTACTATTTAGTTCTGTTGCTCTTCGAAAAAGCTAAAATGTGTTTGAGTCTTAGCTAACGGAAAAGTTCTGCGCGACGTTGTGAGGTGAAAAGCTTGTCAAAGGTTTGCGTCAAGAATAATTTCCACCAAGTGTAATCATCAAATACATTTATTTACGATAACAAATTATTTTTACATTCTATAAAATAGATTTATAGATTTTACTGATAAATACTCGCATATTTCCAATATAACTATAAAAATTTGGAATTATTCAATTAAGTCTTAACATGTAAATGCACTAAATAATTACATATTAATTTAAGATTGGAAAGGAAAGCTACAGTCGAACTCACTCTATCTCACTCGAGCTCACTCGACTGTAGCATCTCCCATTTAAAATAAAACCATATTCTAAGATATACCAAATTAATATACTGAAAAAATAATGAATAGACCACAGGATTTATTTTGTACATTAATGAAGTACTGCATACAAAATATACTATAGAGAACAAAATATACCAGATTGTCAGAAGGCACAAAGCTATAATATAATATAAAGAAATAATATTTTACCACTTAATACTATGCTATACCCTGAATAAAATCATACAAAATTAAAATTCGCAATGATATCTAATTACTAGAACGTATTTATCAAATGAAAAGCCTTAAATAAATTTAAGCGGACATGATTGAAATCATCATAATGCACAGACAATTTGTAAGTAACTTTCATCTTGCCACAAAAGCACAAATCGAGTAACAAACAATTACACTTGATTCGTATTGAAAATCCGCTAATTGCGCGCAAATAATAAAGCATACTTAGGGGCGCTGACGTGCCACATACACAGACATAGACATACACACATAGAGACTCATAAGCTAAAGAAGAAAAGTGCATATGTGGCACAAAAAGTAAAAGCAATGCGTAAACAAAAGATATGAAGAAAACCTTAACTCAAATTTGTTTGGGAATTCGGTCTTAATTACACAGCAATTGGGGCTCACCGAAAGGGAGAGTTGCCGAAGCATTTGCCACCAAAAAAGTGTGTTGTCAGGTGGCAAATATTAGCTGGCAGTTCGCTTAAAACTCAATCAGAATGCGCAGCAGCAACATAGATAGAAACAAATGAAAACGGCCGAGGAGACGACGTTAGAAATACCCGTAAATAAAGAGCAAGTTGTCCTAAGTTGGATTTGGATAGACTTTATTTCAATTAAATATTCCAAGCATAAAAGATGTAAGGGAACTAAACAATTTACACCTTATTTTATTAATGTAGATGCAATTAGGTTTTCAATTACTAAAGTGTAAACATTAATGATGTATTAAACTATTTAAAATTAAATTAATTGTTTGTGAATCATATTTAAAAATGCATTAATCTTGATACATAATTATAGAAATCAAAATTTAAAAATGTTTTCAACTTCATATAAATTATTTCACACATTTTGAATAACAAGAATTCATTTGTATGATTTTACCGAATTTTGTTGTTCAAAGTATTAGAAGAATATAATTTCATGTAATTCATAAAAGTTTGTAGCTTATATCAAATTTAAAAAGGTGCAAAGATACTCCTTGCCATCCTTGATGGAGTTGTGTAGTCATGACAGACCTGTTATGAGGTGTCAGAAGACGGGTGTAACAATGGCAACAACTAGGAGTATGCACATATAGACGCATGTGTAGTATGACGCGACACGTGCATATGAAAATGTTACGCTCTGCACTTTATGAATGAAACATTTACTATTCCGCACCTTTGGCCAGCCCTCCAGAAGAGCGGCAGCAACAGAAACGGAAAGCGTGGATGGTGCACAGGCACAGGCACAGGCACCTTGGCGACTGCCCAGCGGGTTGATGCATGCCACACCACCACCACCATTAGCAACAACACTCATACAACAACTAGCAGCCAGAGGCAGCATTTGGCAGCCCTCAAGACACATGCGCAGCGCCAGCAATGCTAGTGGCAATAGTCAGAGTCAGAGCCAGTGTCGGAGTCAGCGCCTGGCAACATTTGAATTTTGAATATGAATTTTGACACTTGATTATCAGCGGCATTCGCAGTTCGCCATTCGCAGTTCGCGGCCAGTTTCAACTGTGTGCAGACGTGTTGTTGACAAACGGGGCAATCGGAAAGCAAACTTCTGTGAAAGGCGGAAAAAATAAATTGCCGTTAGTGCAGCGGAAATTCTTTGGCCATTTGGCAGTGAAAGTGTGCGAAAAAGAAAGTTTATTTTACTCACTTCGCATTTGGCAACTTGCAAATTTTTGGTTAATGTGAAAGCCAGCGTAGAATATGAAAAAAGGCTTCGTTTATGTTTTGTTAATATTACAGTTTGTCTTTCTGGGCACAGCAACTTTCTCAGAATTGAATAATTGTAAGTTACATGTAAACTGAAAAGAGTAGTATTTTAATTTATTATGCCAAATTTATAGGCAATTTATATTTATTTAATAAATAATGCATTACTTAAACTTTTACTAAATTTTACATTTCTTAAGAAGCTTTGCACATTATTGTTTTTAAAGATTTCGTACTAATAAATCTTATTATCTGACTGCGTATACTTTGCATTCTTATTTTCATAAAAATTCCTTTCTGTTTTACTTTTTATATTTCATTAATCTATAATAGAAATATAATGATTCATTTTGCATTACAATTAAATAGAAAAATAGAAATTATGCTGATTATGAGTAAATTTTAAATTTTATTTTGATTAAAATTTTAAATTTTTTAAGTAAAATAAAATATGTATAAAAATCTTTCGTTAATACAGATAAAATACAGACTTAATTTTCAAAATTGCATTATTAATTTAAAATTTTAGATTGTGTTGTCAACAAATAATAAATTTCTAATTTAATTTGTAATAATTGATTAATAATTTTAATCAATTAACAATTTTGTAAATATGCATAAAACTTAGACGAAAAACCAAATAAACTTTCTAATTTGAAGAAGCAGTCTTTACTTAGTTTGTGTCAGGCAACTGCAACGTACTGATAATTAAATACGTTGAAGGTGCAAAATATATAACAAAAATGCTAACAACCTGCCCAAAAATAGCAAAAACAAAAACCCATTACATGGGGCTCTTCTAACAAGCGGAAGTCCAACGGTTCTCTAAGTGAATAAACTGCGGCCAAATATCGCAAAACTGGGAAAGTGGCCAACGACGAGCGACTTCCGTTTTTTTTTTTTTTTTTTTTTTTGTTAGGGGTTGCAACCCTATAGAGTCCCGTTCCCTTAAACAAACCAAAGACAGTAGAAATTGTAAACAACAAAATAATGCAATTTTACTTAAATTTGGCAGCAAATATTGATAAATATATCAGAAATTGTTGCTTAAATCAATGTGTCAAGAACTAGAAAAATATATTGGCAGGCTCGCCGACGCACGATAAGAAAAGGGGAAGTCCCTTGAAGAGTGACAGTGAGAGGGGTGCGGGGCAGACAAACAAAGCGGAAAGGCGACGTTTTTTTTTTTTGTACTTCCTATGGCACTCTGGTATTATTCTCTTCACTTCGAATGTTGTTGTTTCATTTCATTTTGTTGTTGAGGTAGGAATGGAGGCTTCAGAATGCGGAGTGCGAGAGCTGCGACCAACTGCAGTGCTTTTGGCAGACATTGCGTGCTGACATATTTCGTTGTGCGATTTCCTCGCTTGCATTTGCCAAATGGCAGACAGTTGGAGTGTCTAACAGACAGGACATTCACTTTCCGTTTCAAGTTCAACGGTGTGAGAGAGTCATGCAGTCTGAAGCGAGCTAGAGTTGGAGCTGGAGAACTTGGCGTTGGCAGAAAGAACGACAGACAACCTGCGGCGTCTGTTTATGCGTTTGATATGTCATACTGCAAGTGCTTGTAAATCTTACAAATTAAATTAAAAACAAAAATATATACTATAACATGTCATAACGCATTTGTTATTTAAGTACTATACAAGATTCACATGATAAGACCCCTCTTGATAATCCATTTACTTATCTATTTATTAATGTTGTTTAGTTTGTTTGAAAGATTTGTAGAGACCAATTTTTACATGTGAGGACACCTAATAAACAGAGAATTTCTAAAGGATTAAATTTTGTTGATTCCTAGTTCTTAACTTATTTTGAATTTTACAAAAGAAATATTATATTAAATATTTCAATGATGACGGTATTTATACGATCAAGTTTGTTGATCAAGTACTGGTCTTAGTTGCTTTAGCTGACAATCTGGTATATTTTGTACTGATTTGTATATTTTCTATGAATTTCTATATCAATATACTAAATATATCTTTCAGTATATTTTTGTATATTTACAGTATTTTGTATATTTTGTTTTTATAATATAATTATATAATAATACCGCACGGTTTTTCTCTTATTCAAACCGGATATCCTACATTCATGCTAAAATATAATTTAAATATACTTCTTAAAAGAATTTAATATAAATAGTTTGTGCTTTCTTCTTTCTTTTTTAATTTTTTTTTTTTTTTATATTCTCATATTATTATAGCAAAGTATTCCAATAACCAGTCAAAAATGAAGAAAATTAATCGAAGATGTGTAGAATTAGTGAATTAGATAAATAAAGATTCCAAATTAAAAAATAAAATTTGGAAATTAAGATATACATATATATACTTTTAGATTCGATTTCAATATTCGAGATATAAAAGTTATATTCTCAAGAATTTATAATGTTTAGTGTAAAAACTCATATCACCATTTTCATTTCTTCAGTATAGCCTTTTCTTTTCTCTTCTTCGACTTAAAAGGCAAACCAACAAAACATTTAGTAATCAAGCAAGTTGCGGTAATAAACTTAGTCGCTAGACCTTACCAGACATACATGGTATAGGGATAACATATACTACGTATATGGGAAGAACGTGTTCTTTTATTGTATGAGTGTTTGGTAAACTCATCGGGTTCATATGGTAAAAACTGTTTAGACGTTGGAATGTTTCAATATGCAAACATGCAATAGCCAAATTGCAATAACAGCAGCAACAACAAAGCGGCTCAAACAATGGCGTCTTTTGGCCAACCGTTCAACAATTGGGACGAGGCGAGGAACGTTCTACCCGAACCCAAACATAATCGCAAATTATAGGCTATATAGCATGCCATAGGCCCCTGCTCAAGCTAGTTACCACACACATACACACTCACACTCACACAGACACACACATTGAAGAGCTCCCGCACTGCAATGGCAATCAGAGGGCTAAATGGGTAAATAAAAAGGTGGAGAGCGCACATTGGCAGTGGCTTTTTACATTTTTCTAGGTACTGACTGAAGACTCTTCTCTCACCCTTTGTCCCTTTTTCTATTTCTCATACGCTCTCCTTCGGTCTCTACTATACTCGTACATTCAAGTTTTTCTTTTTGCTCTTTTTCGGGTTATTATTTGGTCATAATTGTAATTTAGGTATTTACTGTGTGTGAGGCGTCGGCGAGCCGCAAAATCATGCTACTTGTTAGGCATGTGATGTGATTTTTTACGGTTCGGTTCGGTTCGCATTTTGTGGGCGTGATGGTTTACCGTTATGGCCGGCAAGTTGACGCCAATGTTTTCGGCCGGCGGTAACAAGTTGAATGCGGCTACCCCAAAATTATCAGTTAGCCTCAAATGTGGACGCCGAAGTTGCATGAAATTTGTGCTCTCAACTTGCGGTTAAATTAAAAAATGTGTTCTCAGAATTTTCTACAAATTGGCTGCATCTATAAAAAAAAAGTAGATTTGATAAAGCATAACAAGAAAAAAAGAGCTCAGTTTAAAAACTAAATAATTAAATCTGCAATACAACTAACTATATTATAGAATTAAAAGAAATATTTATGTTTAAAAAAGAAAAACGAAGACATAACTTGCTGACCTAGGAGTTTTCCATTTTGCTCTTTATACAGCAATGGAAACACTTGAGACATAATCCAAACTCTACACCCCCAAATTCCGATCCAATTTATGGACATCCCAACATTTTTAGGCTTTTGGGTTGCATTTCTCAAGAGTCACCCCTAAAAAGCTAATTTAACTAATTGTTGGATTATTTGCTGCTAAGTACGCGTAATGTTTATGTAATAAAATTTATGAGCGTAAAAACGACTAGAAAACGTATTTTGACTGGCCTAAAGGGCATCTGGAAAAATTTAGAAAATATTTACTTGGACAGTTGATATTTTGCAGACAATTGCAGAAATGACCAAATTAAAAATGTCACATAATTGTGGATTAGAAATTACAGAGACAGAATTAAATTAAATTGAAATAATGTTGTGTTTTCAAAAATATTTTTTATTATTCCTTCAATTATATATATAATTCCTAACTTTGAATTTATAATTAAAAACTTTTTAATTTTATTTATAAACTAATTTAAGTTTATTATATGAAAATTACATTCTAATTAATTTTAATGTAATTCAAGAGAGTTGCCAAAGACATTTTATTTATCTTTTTCTAATTTTGAATGGATAATCTTTAAATTTATAATTTCAGTTATTAACCAGCTTAAATATATTCAAATTTTAAAAATAAATTTTGTTTGTTAGCATATAATAACAATACAAATTGAATAAGAACAATAGTATTCAATATTTCTCAATAATTTCTTAATATTTTTAGTTGAGAATACACAAGTTATTATGTATATTAAAATGTTAAAATCTTACGCAAATGTTCTTCATATTTTAACTTTGCTTTTTGCATTTTATATGAAAATCGTTCGTGGCACACATCTTCAATATTTAGCACGTCATTCAACAAAGTTGTGTTTTGTTTTTTTTTTTTTTGTTTTATTTTATTTTACTTTTATGAAAATTGTTCTTTGCACACATCTTAAACATTTAGAACGTCATACAAAAAATGCCAAATTATAATATTTGCACGCCTCGTAAACATATCCTTGGCTGGGCGAAGACCTTTTAAATCGCTTGCGCCATTGAATCCCCTAACGAGCTGACTCATAAATGTCAACCACTATGCTTAGCAATTTGCTTTACCTGACCCCAACCCCCAACCCGACCCTGCTCTTACATTTCCAGCGGATCCAAAATTCAGTGGCCCCATCAACAATGTAACTGTGCCCGTGGGACGCGATGCGCTGCTCACGTGCATCGTCCACGATCTGGTTAGCTATAAGGTGGCCTGGCTAAGGGTCGATACCCAGACGATACTGAGCATTCAGAATCATGTCATTACCAAGAATCATCGCATTGGCATCTCGCACACTGAGCATCGCATTTGGCAGCTGCGTATACGCGATGTTCACGAATCGGATCGCGGCTGGTGAGTGAATAATTTGAATAAAACACAGGGTAAAACATAATTAATGAATGCAAAATGTTAATTTTTTAACAATTTAGGTTTATGGTAAAGAAAAACATTTGCAAAATTAAAAAGTGACATTTAAAAACTTTTCGCAAGTGATATTTTATAAATAAAATATATAACCTATTGCGACAAAATATGGTATAGTGGGTATGTGTGCACCATCTAAAAAAGTACATTAATTTAAGAGAATATATTAGCTATACACTTCCAGTTTGCCTAAAATTGCTACTGTTTATATTATGAAGAGCAATAGCTAAACTTTGATTAAGAAAATTAAAAAATCAGTCCTAAAGTAGTGCAAAAAACTGCTCTTAATTTTTAGAAGTGATTTATTTTATTTATTAAATGTATTCTCAAAGAAAGTAAATATTTTCATATTTTGGAATTGATGTCCAAATTTTGTATTTTTTAAGCTAGTCAATTTTGGTTTTAGTTTTTCTTCCCCTACAAATCCAATATTATTTCTAGCATACGTATATTATTTTAAAGCCATA